>NC_057811.1:93385477-93386698 GCF_018294505.1 Triticum aestivum | reverse complement strand
TGCTGGGACCCACCAGCTACATCTTCGCACGCAAGGAAGTGCGTCCGGGCAAAAAAGAAACGATTCACCCCCCCTGACTGATGTGACCCACCAGCTACATCTTCGCACGCAAGGAAGTGCTTCCGGGCAAAAAAATGATTCGCCCCCCTGACTATTGGGACCCACCAGCTACATCTTTGCACACAAAGGAAGTGCGTTCAGGAAAAAAATGATTCACCCCTCTGACTGCTGGGACCCACCAGCTACATTTTCGCATGCAAGGAAGTGCCTGACAGTCGGGACCCACCTAGTCGAAGCATATGTAGTGTTGTCATTCTGGTCACAAACATGTACGTACATACTGGTCGTTGTAGAGGCGCACACGTGTCATAGTAGAGGCGCGCACGTAGCATGTACACGTACGTACAGCGACCAGGGTGCAAGCAAGAAAATATGACCACGTACGTACATACGGGCAGGGTCTCGAACGCCTACTCGCGCATACGTACGGCCAGGTCTCGTGTACATGGCTGGGTTGGAACGGATAAATAGCGTCGTCGTCGTGTTCATGGGGAGCCAACCGGCTGGGTCGGAACGTAATGCATGGTCATGTTCATCGGGAGGGCTTGGACGGAACAGGCGATGGAAACGAGGCCTGGCGTACCGCACAACGGAGGAAACGGACCTCCTGCGTTTGGAACGGCGTCCTGTTGATCGGGAGGGGTGTGGTGTACCGCAAAACGGAGGAAATGGACCTCCTACGGTCGAAACGGGGGTCCTGTTGATCGAGAGGGGTGTGGCGTACCGCAAAATAGACGAAACGGACTTGTGTTGGAGCGCTACAGTCGAAACGGGGGTCTTGTTGATCGGGAGGGGTGTGGCGTACCGCAAAACGAACGAAACGGACTTGTGTTGGAGCGCTACGGTCGAAACAGGAGTCCTGTTCATCGGGAGGGGTGTGGCATACCGCAAAACGGGACTCCACGGGATACTGTTCATCTCCACCGTCGACCTCCTCCAACTTCCACGGGCTACCGTCGACCTCCTCCAGCCTCCACAGGCTCCTGTTCATCCAGCCTCCACCGCGTGCTACTCCACCGGCTACTGCTCAACCACCCCTCCACTGTCTACTGTTCATCCAGCCCTCCACACCACGGGGTCCTGTTCAACCACCCCTCCACGGGCACCCATCCACCGTCTACTGTTCATCCAGCCCTCCACACCACGGGGTCCTGTTCATCC
>NC_057811.1:93176809-93385467 GCF_018294505.1 Triticum aestivum | reverse complement strand
GAATCGCTCGATCGGGTTCAGTTAACAGCCTTCGATCGATCGCTCGGGTTCAGTAACGCATAGCCTGCAGTGCAATCGCCCGGGTTCAGTTAGAGCCCAACGCCTCGCTCGGGTTCAGTTAGAGCCAACGCCTCGCACACATGCGCGTACGTGTACAAGAGAAACGCGCATCGCTCGGCCCCCGACCTCCCACCATTACCGGGAACTCCCCGAAATTTTCCTCGCCCTCGCTTCTACCACGGTTTTTTCCATCATGGACGGCCCAAAGAATGTCATGCAGCTGCGTCTCCGGCCCGCCCAGGACGAAAAGCCCATTTTCTGTCATGATTTTTTGTCATAGAAGTAGGAGCCCACCACATCTATGATGATACCGGGTTTTGTCACAATTATCGTCATAGAAGTGTCATATGTATGACAGAATTTTTTTTGTTCGGCCCAAAATGTCACGGATATGTCTTTTTTTACTAGTGTGAGGAACTAGCAGAAGCTCCTGAGGCAATAGAGATGCTTGTCGTCCTTTGGCACGTGGCAAGGTGCACAGGTGCAGAGGATTTGGTCGGAGGAGCTGAGGACTTTGGCGGAGGAGCGGAGGACTTTGGAGCGGGAGCAGCATGAGGAGTTGGCCGTGAGGGCTTTGAAGATTCTGGCCATGAGGGCATTGAAGATTCTGGCCGTGAGGGCATTGTTGAGGAACTGGGCCGTGAGGGCATTGAGGGTGAAGCACTTGGCTTATGAGCAGGCTTCTTTGCCATGGCCTTCTTCGGCTTGCTTGCAGAGGCCTCAGCAGTGGCAGCAGCAGCAGCAGAGTCTTCGTTGAATTTCCTCACTGCTTCTCTTGCTTGTCTGGCCAATTTGGCCTGGCGCTTGGCCCATTCGTCAGGATAGTCCTCACCGCGCTTGAGGCTGGTGGGATCTGCTATTTGGCCAGGTGCCAATGGAGTTCTTGGGCATGGAGGATTTAGAGCGAATTTCTTCATGTATTTGGGAGTAACATATCTGTACTCCCTCCATTCCCGTGCCCATCTCCTCTCTATTCTTTGAATGCGAACCTTGCGCTGATTTTTGTCCTCTTTGCCAAACTTGGCCTCATCTGGAGTGCAATAATCTTTGTATATGTCATCAGGGATCTCGAAAGCAGTGTTGACCTCAGGCCTCTTTCCTCCCTTCTATGGCTTCTTTCCATCAGCCATTTTCTTCAGCTGAGGAATTTGGACAATTGAATTCTCTGAAGATGTATGCAACTTTTCTTTGAGGAACGCTGCAAATGAGTTAAGTTGATGAGAACCTAGTGATTCAGTAGCTGACATGAGTACCTGTGAACAGAGTATAGTTGCGAGGAATTTGGAGAGGTCATATGCGTTCTCAGAGGTTTTTAAAAAATAACAAGTTTGAGGAATTTGACCAGATGAGTCTTGAAGAATTTCACTAAGCGTTCTTTGTCTTAGGTTCCAGAGTTGTACAGATCAGAAATCCACACAATTGAGGAATCTTGAAGAAAAATATAGCTTAGAGAAATGAATCAAGAACAGATGACATGTGAAGTGTTTAGTGTGTGAAGAATTTGAAGAATAAACACCTTTGAAGATTTTGTAGATATTAGTCGAATCAAAGAGGGTAGTAAAAGTAACTTTTAATTACCCTGGACGAAGAACACGATGAACCAAGAGGTGTAGATGTGAAGTTCGTCAGTTCAGATCTTCCACGCCCTAACTTGGCTGAGGAAGACAGCTACGGCGGCGGCGGAGTGAAGAAATCCGCAGCCGGCACGGGTACGATGGCGACGAGGTCGAGGCAGTGAAGGTCTTCCTCACCGGCGACGATGAAGTAGCGGCGGCGCTAGGGTTTGAGAAGCTCGATCTGGCGTGAGGTCGAGCGGAGTAAAAGAGAAGTGAGGAAGGGGAGGGGTATTTATAGCCACGGTGAAAAACTGTTCGCCTAAAGAAATTGGGCGAACGTGCCCCTGACCCTTCTCATTCGCTTGACATGTGTCACCCACGTACTGAGAAGTGGAGATCGTGTGAGATCGTGGGTGAATAGATAAGTGTTTTGTGGAATGCGGAACAGTTTGATCGGCAAAGCCGAAAATTTAGATAAGATAAGTTAAAAGTTCCGTTCGCAAATTCTTCAGCTGACAAGGACACAGTGAAGATTTTGAACGAGTTTCAAATAGAACGCACATGAAGAATTTGTGGATAGATTGGGTTGAGTTTAGCATAGAGGGGGAAGGGTCCGATCACATTCACTTAGCAGAAAAAACAACTTGAAGAAAAATAGCAATAAGTGAATGCTGTAGAGGACATAAACTCATATATATATATATAACCAATGAAGAAAAACGACGGAAACAGTGAAGACGATGCAAAGTCGAAGAACTTGAACAACTGAGGAATTTCAAAACTGAGGAAAAACTCAAATTGAAGATTTTCAACTTTTGGTGGTGGCGTGACCCACCGTATAAGAATGATGATTTCAGACACCGCGTACATTGTCGTAGGGCTCTGAGAATCAAATTCTTAGTTAATTTCTTCACACTTAGATTGTTAGTCTTCATTGATTGAAGAAAAACTTTTCTTCATGTGTTGCACATCTAAGTCATCAATTTTGCATAAGTGTTAGGATGAGTGTCCTTTTTAGAGAACATTCGAAGATTCTAGGATATTTAGCTCACACCACAACTTGCTAAATCTCTTCTCATCCAAGGGCTTTGTGAAGATATCGGCTAGCTGTTCTTCAGTCTTCACATGCTCAATAGAAATGTCGCCCTTCAACACATGATCACGAAGAAAATGATGACGAATCTGAATGTGCTTGGTCTTTGAGTGCTGAACTGGGTTATGAGCAATCTTGATGGCACTCTCATTGTCACAGTAGAGAGGCAAATTCTTCACGTTAACGCCATAGTCCTTGAGAGTTTGCTTCATCCACAGCAATTGAGCACAACAAGAACTAGTAGCAATGTATTCAGCTTCAGCAGTAGACACTGATACACAGTTCTGTTTCTTCGAGGACCAACAGACCAAAGATCGTCCGAGGAAATGGCATGTACCAGATGTTGACTTACGGTCCACACGGTCACCAGCATAGTCAGAGTCTGAATATCCAATGAGATCAAAAGCCGAGCCCTTGGGGTACCATAGTCCAAGTATTGGTGTGTGAGCTAGATATCGAAGAATATGCTTCACAGCCTTATGGTGTGATTCCTTTGGTGTAGCTTGAAATCGGGCACACATGCAAGCACTAAGCATAATATCTAGCCTAGATGGACATAAATACAATAGAGAACCAATCATGGAGCGGTATACCTTTTGATCGAAGTCAATACCATTTTCATCAGTGCATAGATGGCCATTTGTGGGCATTGGAATTTTGACCCCTTTGCAATCTTGCATGCCGAATTTCCTCAGTACATCCTTGAGGTACTTCTCCTGAGATATGAATATGCCATTGCGCTGTTGACGAATTTGAAGACCTAAGAAGAATTTCAACTCTCGCATCATAGACATTTGATATTCTTCACTCATCATATAGGCAAATTCATCATTCATGAAGAATTCCTTCAAAGTATCATACCACGCCCGAGGGGCCTGCTTGAGGCCATAGAGGGCCTTATTGAGTCTAAAGACTTTGTCAGGATGCTTTGGATCTTCAAAACTTGGGGGTCGAGCAACATATACTTCTTCCTCGAGCTTACCATTAAGGAATGCACTTTTCACATCCATTTGATATAAGGTGATATCATGATGGTTAGCATAAGCAAGTAATACGCGAATGGCCTCAAGTCTAGCAACAGGGTCAAAAGTTTCATCAAAATCAATTCCTTCAACTTGTGTGTAGCCTTGAGCTACAAGCCGTGCCTTATTCCTCACCACAAGGCCATTTTCATCTTGCTTGTTGCGGTAGATCCAATTTGTGCCAATGATATTGTGCTTGCGAGGATCTGGACGTTTGACTAGTTCCCAGACGTTGTTGAGCTCGAACTGATGTAATTCTTCTTGCATAGCTTGAATCCACTCAGGCTCCAGAAATGCTTCATCTACCTTAGTGGGCTCTGTGATAGGGACAAAAGCAAAGTGCCCACAAAAGTTAGACAAATGGGAAGCTTTTGAGCGTGTGAGAGGACCTGGTGCTTCAATGTCATCGATGATTCTCTCAATTTGCACTTCGTTTGCAACGCGAGGATGAGCGGGTTGTCGTCGAGGAATTTGATCAGCATTTTCTTCAGGACCATTTTCCTCAGCACCATTTTCTTCAGGTGTATCAGCTCGACGTTCTTCATGTTCTGGAATGAATTCTTCAGCAGATTCTTCGGTAGGAATGACATCCTCAGTAGCCTTGAACTTGATAGATTCCTCAGGTGCTGGTTCATCTATCACAGAAGATAGGTGCTCTCTTTGCGAGCCATTAGTTTCATCGAACCGCACATCTACAGTTTCAACAACCTTGTGAAGAATGTTGTTGAAGACTCTGTAGGTGTGCGAGTCCTTTCCGTAACCAAGCATGAAACCTTCATGTGCTTTCGGTGCAAATTTAGAGTTGTGATGAGGATCTCTAATCCAACATTTAGCACCGAATACTTTGAAATAACTCACATTGGGTTTCTTTTCAGTGAGGAGTTCATAAGCAGTCTTCTTGAAGAATTTGTGAAGATATACTCTGTTGATGATGTGGCACGCAGTATCAATTGCCTCAATCCAGAAATGACGAGGCGTCTTGTATTCATCAAGCATAGTGCGAGCCATCTCAACAAGAGTCCTGTTCTTGCGCTCCACGACGCCATTCTGCTGAGGAGTATAAGGAGCAGATAACTCATGAGTAATACCAAGTTCATCAAGATAGTCATCAAGACCAGAGTTCTTGAACTCAGTTCCATTGTCACTTCTGATGTGCTTGATCTTCACACCAAAGTTTGTTGAAGCCCTCTAAGAAAATCGTTTGAAGACTTCCTGCACTTCATGTTTGTAAGTAACAATGTGTACCCATGTGTAACGAGAGTAATCATCAACAATAACAAAGCCATATTGAGATGCATCATTTGAAACAGCAGAATAATGATTAGGACCAAAAAGATCCATGTGAAGCAATTCAAATGGTCGAGTAGTGGTCATGATAGTCTTCGCTAGATGCTTGGCCTTGGTCATCTTTCCAGCTTCACAGGCTCCGCATAAGTGATCCTTGAGGAATTTGACATTCTCAATGCCAATGACATGCTTCTTCTTCGCAAGCGTGTGCAAATTCCTCATGCCTGCATGACCAAGTCGTCGATGTCATAGTCAGCCTTCTGAAGCTTTTGCATGTAGACATACGGCTGGTTGTGGTCCTGTAGAGAAATCAACAATATACAAGTCTCCTCTCCTAAAGCCTTCGAAGACTTTGGAATTGTCAGCTTCCATGATCACAACACAACGATACTTGCCAAAGACAACAACCATATCAAGATCACAAAGCATTGAGACAGACATGAGGTTGTATCCTAAGGACTCGACAAGCATGACTTTGTCCATGTGTCTACCCTTTGAGATCGCAACCTTACCTAGACCCAATACCTGAATTTTGCCTTTGTCAGCGAAGATGATATGCTTCAGATGCGATGGAGATAAGGGAGCATCTATCAATAGATTCTTGTCTCCAGTCATGTGATTTGTACATCCACTATCGAGGACCCACTCATTAGCTTTGGGTTGATCATCCTGCAGATGAATTAGTGCAACTTACGAACTCATATACTTCATCAATGAAGAATATGACATGAATTCATCAGATCAATTTCATCAAGCAATAGAACAGATAAAGCAGTATGAGGATGTGAGAAATGAAAGTTCATTTCTTCATGATTAGCCTGCGTCCTTTCAGGCATTTTCAGGTCTCCCGCAAATTCTTCACACGTTTTAGCACGTCTGGAGACCTGACCCTGCAGAAGAAATTAGTTCTTTTTCTTCACCACCCACATCTGAAGGGGTGGCAAAGAGTTCATCACTCTGCGAGCTCCATATGAGAAAGGTGGCATAGAAGCCAATCCATTTCGTTTCACATAAGAGAAGTTAGGGTAAGCATATGAATAAGCAGAGAAATTCTTCGAGGACTTATGAACATAATGGTTAGAAGAGTAATGCTCATATTCATAGCCCTTAGCTCTTCCCTGCAAAATAGAGGTGTTAGCACGATGATAATCATATGAGGACTTTGATCCTTTTGAGGAATATGATCCACGTGAGGAATTTGGTCCGTATGAGGACTTGGATCCATATGAAGAATTTGGTCCATATGAAGAGTTTGATCTGGGGTTCCTATTCTTCACAGGTGGTTTCATGAGGACATTCACCTGAAGACTTTCAAGGCATCTTTTGGGAACCCATATTTTATTCATAGGGGAACCGTTCCTGCAGTTAGTGCCAACATATCTAGCAAATACTTTACCATTCTGATTTTTGAACAGTTTATAGTTGGAGTCAAATGACTCATCAGAAGAATGAGGAGATTCACATGTAAAGCCAGATAGATTAGATGGATCTACTGGAGGTCCCTTTGCAGCAACCCATGAGGTTTTGGGGTACTGCTCAGGCTTCCAATAAGTACTATCAGAATTGAGTTTCCTCTCAAAGGCAATACCCTCTTTCCTAGGGTTCCTGTTCAGAATCTGCTTTTTAAGCACATCACAAAGAGTCTGATGCCCTTTGAGGCTTTTGTACATGCCTGTCATGTACAATTCCTTCAGCCCTGCATCATTAGTGATACTAACAATGTCCTCAGATGAGGAATTAGTGATAACAGAGACAGTTGAAGAATTTGTAGCATTAGAAGCATTTGAATATTTAGGTGAAAAATTAGCAGATTCACATTCAATGCATTTCAAACATGCAGGAACAAATTCTTCCTGAGAAGCGCTGATTTGTTGAGAAAGTAATGAATCGCGCTCCTTCTGAAGATCTTCATAACTCACTCTTAGCTTTTCAAGATCTTGCTTTCTTTGAAGAAATTCATAAGAAAGCTTCTCATGATCAAATAAGAGAGTGTTATGATGACCTTGAAGGTTGTCAAACCTAGACTGAAGTCCCCGAAGATTTTCAGTCAAGGTTTTAGTGCGATCCATTTCTTCACCCAACATATCATCACTTTTGTCAAGCATGTTTTGAACCTTTTCAAAAGCCTTTTGTTGTTTCACAGCAATCTTAGCAAGTTTAGAGTAGCTGGGCTTGAGGTTTTCATCAGATTCATTGTCACTTGATTCAGAGGAGGTATATTTGAGTACCTTGGCACCCTTTGCCATGAAGCAATAGGTGGGAGCGTAGTCATCATTGCCTTCATCAGCCTTGTTGGTGGAGCCATTTTATTCAGAGTTGAAGATAGACTTGCTGACTAATGCAGTAGCGAGAGCTAGACTCGCCACACCAGACTCGGACTCCTAAGATGCCTCCTCTTCCTCATGTTCCTCAGATTCAGCCTCAGAGTCCATTTCCTTGCCAATGAATGCCCGAGCCTTCTTGGAGCTGCTCTTCTTGTGTGACAAAGACTTCGAGGATTTTGATGATGAAGACTTTGAAGATTTCTTCTTCTTCACATCATCAGAACTGTAATCCTTGTATTTCTTCTTCTTTGATTCCTTTTCCCATTGAGGACATTCTTGAATGTAGTGACTAGGTTTCTTGCACTTATGGCATAGCCTCTTCTTGTAGTCACTGGATGAGGAGTCATTGCTCCTTGAGGATTTTCCAAAGTGACCACGTCTTGAGAACCTCTGGAATTTCTTCACGAGCAGTGCTAGCTCCTGGCTCAGTTCTTCAAGATCACCAAGGCTACTACCAGAATCTTCACCTTCAGATTCAGAGACAGCCTTGGCCTTTAGGGCACGTGATATGCCATAGCTCGAACCATAAAGATCTCTCTTCTCAGCAAGCTGGAACTCATGAGTGTTTAGCCTCTCGAGGATATCAGCGGTATCAATTGACTTGTAATCAGCACGTTCCTGTATCATCAGTGCCAGAGTATCAAATGAGGAATCAAGCGATCTCAGCAATTTCTTCACCACCTCATGGTCGGTGATGTCAGTGGCACCAAGTGCTTGAAGCTCATTTGAGATGTCAGTGAGGCGATCGAAGGTTTTTTGAACATTCTCATTGTCGAGTCTTTTGAAGCGGTTGAAGAGATTGCGAAGAACGTCAACTCGAGAGTCACGCTGTGTTGAGACTCCTTCATTAACTTTGGACAGCCTATCCCAGATAAGCTTAGCAGTTTCCAAAGCACTCACTCTTCCATACTGCCCTTTGCTCAGATGACCACATATGATGTTCTTTGCTTGAGAATCGAGTTGCTTGAATCTCTTCACATCAGCAGCGTTCAGAGAAGGTGTGACTGAGGGAACACCATTTTCGACAACATACCAGAGATCGTTATCAATTGCTTCAAGATGCATCCCCATCTTATCCTTTCAGTAAGGGTAGTCCGTCCGATCGAAGGTAGGACACCCAGCAGAGACCTGATCATACCTGCGGTCGACATAACTAAAACTCCAGGCGGTTAAACCAAAGTCACACAGAATAAGGGAGTACCTTGCTCTGATACCAATTGAAAGTGTGTTATATCGACTAGAGGGGGGGTGAATAGGCGATTTTTATGAATTCTTCACTGAGGAATTTGCGGGTGAGGAAATTCCTTAGCGAAGAACTACTTGGAGCGGAATAAGTACTCAGAAGTAAGCATAACAGAACACAAACATGGTCATCATGATGAAATGAAGACAAGCATAGAGTACAGGAAGCGTTAACACAGGAAAACACAGGATGAAGACAAACAGACTGAAGAAATTGAACTGAAGAAATTGAGAAAGTCTTCAGTCAAAGTCTTCAAACACAGATATGAACAAGTGCACAACACAGTTATGAGGAAATGAAAGAGTTGAGGAAATAGAACCAGTAAGCTTGGTGAAGACAATGATTTGGTAGACCAGTTCCAACTGCTGTCTCAGTTGTACGTCTGGTTGGAGTGGCTAGGTATTTAAATCTGAGGACACACAGTCCCGGACACACAGTCCTCACCGAATTCTCCTTGAGCTAAGGTCACACAGACCTCGCCCAATCACTCGTGGTAAGTCTTCAGGTGACTTCCAAACCTTCACAGACTCGGTCACATGGCGATCCACAATTCCTCTTGGATGCTCTAGACCATGACGCCTAACCGTCTGGAAGAAGCACAGTCTTCAAAGGTAACAAGCATCGGATCCACGCAGGATCAATCTCTTCAGTGATGCTCAATCACTTTGGGTTTGTAGGCGTTTGGGTTTGGGTTTCCTCACTTGATGATTTTCGCTCAAAGTCCTCGGAGGATGGGATGCTCTCAAATGACAAGTGTCAGTTTCTCTCGGAGCAGCCAACCAGCTAGTGGTTGTAGGGGGCGGCTATTTATAGCCTAGGGAGCAGCCCGACACGATAAGACATAAATGCCCTTCAATAATATGACCGTTAGGTGGGTAGATATTTTGCGACAGCTGGCGCGTAGCACATCAACGATCAGAAATTTGAGTATCAAATTCCTCAGGGCTATCATGTTCCTCACTGTGTAGGCAATCCGCACTGGCGAATTCCTAACTCCTCGGTCAGAAAAAATTCCTCAGAGACCAGAAGAACTTCGTCTCTGTCACTGAAGAATATGACTGAACTGTATGAGATTTCCAAAGGCTTCACTTGAAGGGATTGGTAGGTGTAGGATTTTGAGTTGAGCATCACATGGAAATTTTTCCTTAGTATTTCCTCGACCCCCTTTAACAGTACGGTGTTTCCTATGACTCAAGAAAGAGAAAATGAAACTACGAAAACAAAAGTCTTCACGCTTCATGTTCCTTGAATGAAGACCAAGTCTTCAAGGTCACACCAATTTCTTCACTTTCAAAGTCTTCAGAAATCCAAAGTCTTCAATCGAAGAACTTCATTTTTAGGGGTTGACTTTCTCTGTAAATATCAAACTCCTCATAGACTTATGGACCTGTGCACACTCATAAACACATTAGTCCCTTAACCTATAAGTCTTCAATACACCAAAATCACTAAGGGGCACTAGATGCACTTACAAAGAGGGAAAAGCAAAAACGAGAAAAACGATTTACACGGGAAAGCTCCCAACCAGCAAAAGAAGAACAAGGAAATCTTTTTGGGTTTTCTTTTTAGTGCTACTGCTAAGCATGCAAAGAAAGTAAACTACTACAACTAATTTTTTTCTAAAGTTTTTCAAACACACAATAAGAAAGCAAGAAAATAAATTTTAACATGGATGATACAATGAAAAAGTGTGAACACCGACAACTAGAATGAAATGTGTGAATATGAATGTAATGTCGGTGAGAAACACGTACTCCCCCAAGCTTAGGCTTTTGGCCTAACTTGGTAGTAGATCAGTAGCCTGGATAGTAGTTGGCGTGGTAGCTCACGGAGGCTCTTGATGCGGATGCCTCGGCCTGCCGTGCTGCCTCCACTGCTACGTTGTGAGCTCGGGCCTCGCTCTCAAGAACAAAGTATCTTCCTTTGTTATCTGAAATGTAGGGACCGAGACCAGCATTGTGAACATATTGATAAAATTCCTCCTTAATGCCCACACGCACCATATAGTCATCGCAAGGCCATAAGCATGTTTTGGTGGCGGCATCTCGTGTGGAACTTTCACTTGGTTCAACATAAGACCGGTGTCATGGAATTTTCACGGCAGATGTCCTAGCAGGAGGACTTAGTCGTGGAGCCATCGCGACGATGTTAGCTTAAAGGGGTTAAACGGGACGAAGGACACATGGAGTTTATACTGGTTCGGCCCCTTGCGGTGAAGGTAAAGGCCTAATCCAGTTTGAGGTGGTATTGCTTATGTTTCGATTACCAGGGAGCGAATACGCTTAACCTAGCTTTCGATCTCTTGTTCCTCGTCCTAAGCCGCCGCCGGGTCGTCCCTTTATATACACAAGTTGACACCCGGCGACTCACAGAGTCCCGGCCGGCTCATAATCAACGTGTCTGGCTCGGTGACTAATTATCCTTGCCTTATAATCTAAGTCATACATATATGGCGGTTTACACCTATGGGCCTTAAGTCGCCTTTGGGCTTCAGGCCCTTAGCAAGTATGCTTCATGAACCTCTATCTTCAACATCTTCATGGGCTTTGTCTTGATGGATCGCCGTTGGTATAACCCGGCCCCTCCTGGGCGGGTCATACCCTATAGTTATATCCCCAACATTAGGCCCCAGGTTGATTTGAACTTGTTCATGTCAATCTTCAACACTTAGGAAAATCTTTCTTCATTTACTCTTGCGAGACCCTGTAACCCGCCGTGACGTCATCTTCTAAGATTGTGGTAATCCGCCGTGACGTCATCTGTCATTAATATTACATAAATCCCAAAACTTAATATATCTTCTCTTTTAATGAACCTCCAAAAATCGAGGCGTCCGGGCCGTCACATATCCATTTTTAACCTCCTCGATTTCTGCGCCTGCCAATTATCTTTCCAACCTTATAAATAGAGACAGGGGTCCCTTTCACTTTCCCCCCTTGCCTCCTCGTGTCTGTCTTCCACCTCGCGTCGCCCCAGCGCCCGAGCTCTACCGGCGTCATCGACCTTTGCCACTGCCTCAACAACGGCCGCTGCATCAACCTGAACCGACCAGAGTTCGTCCGCGCGCCTCCGCCGTTCAACAGCCCTGGTGAGTTCTCCTTCCTTCTTTTCCATAGATCTCATTAGGGTTTCCATGAGTCCGTCGAAGTTCATCTTCGTTCTTTGCTGTAACATTCATTTTTGATTCGAACTTGGTACCTCTCCTGCGCGGTGGTAGCCGCAACACTCATTTTTGCTATTAGGTCATTTCCTTTTGCATAAAAAATCTGATCTGGACATACAAACTGCTCAGGCACTGCAACTTAGGTCTAGATTTTTCCATTATCTGACGCACCGTAGATCCAAAATTATGATATCAATCTCTGAAACCTGTTTTTCCAACACTTAGCAATTTTTCTTTTCTTAGATCTGTAAATCAATAATTGTATGGGCGGCTTAACACAGAGATAGTAACCCGCCAGGTACTATTAGTCCCCTCTTAAGCTGCCAATAGCTCATCTTTATAACTTGAATGCCAATCTCCGGTTTAACACCTATGCAAACTTCATGTAATCTCCGGTTTACCTTTTAAACCATCGGCCAGCTTAACCATATAATCTTTAACCGACATAATCTTTCTTTCAGATCATCAAGAAAGAATGGCTAAGACATACACTTCCTGCAACTGGGTCCAATCCCGGGTTACTGAAGAAGATCTGAACAATCATGTTGCAACTGGCGCCTTAGCCAAGAAAGAGGTCATCCATTGGAGGGGCCCCGGTGAATAAAATCCTCCTACACCCAAGGATGGAGAAGTGATTGTCTTTACTGAACACCTGAGTTGGGGGTTCAGCCCACCTGGCTCAAAGTTTTTCCGCGATGTGCTTCATTTCTTCCAACTTCACCCTCAAGATATCGGACCCAACTCCGTGTCCAACATTTGGAATTTCCAAGTGTTTTGTGAATCTTATCTTCAGGAGGAGCCCACAGTTGATTTATTCAGAGAATTCTACTATTTAAACCGTCAAACAGAGTTTACCGATGGGCCCTGCCAAGAGCACAGTGGAGTCTCAATTCAAAAGAGGAAAGAGGTCAGCTTTCCCCATGCTAAGCCGCATAGTCACCCCAAAGATTGGAACCAAACTCGGTTCTATTGTCAAGATACATCTCCAGCTAGTGAGAATCCTCTGCTGGGTTATCGTGATCACCGACTTAGCAGCACACATCCACTCCCCTCACGGCACAATGCAAAGGAACGGGCCAAATATGCACTAGCATTTTCAAAGCTCAGAGCCTTTATGGCCAACGGTAAAACCGATGTCGACTTTGTCCGCTGCTGGGTATCTTGGAGTATCTTGCCATTAAGCCGTCGCCCCGGCTTAATGTGCGAATACACTCGTGACATAAAAGATCCCCAGTGCCACTCTGACATTCAACTGTCTGATGCATAAATTACTGAAGCCACCAAGAAACTGCTAAACGAACCTTTAAAGGAATGCAATAAAATAGGACTTAGTCCTTTCAGCACCTTCAACAAGCCGCCAGCCGTAAGAGTTGCACGCCTTCTGCTCAATCCATATCTTCAGGAATTATACCCACTTATGATCTTTTTCGACCTTAACAGGCTGATTCTCCATTTTGGAAGAGGAAAACACAAGATAAACCGGCTAAACCGGCTCGTACAAAAACCAAGGCCACGAAGAAGCCTGCCAAGAAGAAGACCACCAATTCCGCCGGTTTAAACATTGATGATGACGACGATGATAATGAGTCAGAGGTAGATCTTGACTCTCTTGGCTCCTTTTTTATACATCTCATTGACAAGGATTGTTATCAGGACGATGCAGAGGCTAGCCGTGCCAATGACGTAGAGGTAACTATTCTTTCCTCCGGCTCAGAACCTCTGCCAACACAGAAAACCTGACAAGCAAGCCAGAAAGTAAGCTTTTCTCACCCTCTAGCTCACTTGGATCCCAACTTTATTTTGAAGAAACAACAACATGAAGCTCGCCGAACTACCCGGCATAGTGGTGGTGTAATCACTTCTTCCAGCTTACCGAACACGTCGGTTCTCAAACGCCGCCCAGAGGTCTTTCACATTTCTAATATACTTTATCCCAAGGTGGGTCATTTCCAACAACCTCTTAACCCGTCTGATTCAAACTATCAGGGGACATCACATTCCTCCTCTGGTGAGTCAACGGGAACTCAAATTCCCACTTTCAAGACTGTACCTGGGTAAGAATATGTTCAATCATGTGAATCTTATGCCTGATCATTATACTAACCTCTTTATGCTTCTTACTTTCAGGGGCCAGGCCAAACCCAGCAAGAAGGCAAAGCTAAATAAGCCGACCGACGACTCTAATCCGTCTGAGCCGGAAAAACAGCAACCAGAGTCGCCTCATCCAATTGCAGAAGCCACCATTGATGACCCGCCACCACAAGACCATGAAGCCTCCATAGATCATATGGACGTTAAACCGGTGCTTTCTAAGCCGCCAAGCCCAATCAAGCCTGCTGAGGAGAAAACTGATGATGTTGTTGTCACTGGATTTGGGTTCACAGCCCCGGGTCAACCTACTGTCTTATCTAAGCACAACACTAAGGAAGAAATTTTTGCTAAAGATAAAGGCAAGTGGAAGGTAGACTTGGAGAGCTACACCTATTTTAGGGCCCAAGACATTCACTCTAGTTACTTGAACCGTCTGTACACCAGCCGTGATTTTGAAGCCGGTTTAGTAAACTTGATGAAGGAGCGCTATGAGGTAAATGCTGTAACTCCTTTTTATATGAATATACTTCCCTTAGCCGCCAAGTTTGTTAGACATGATAGAATAGAATGTGCTGTAAACTTCAATAGTTGCATAGATCAAATCCAGTAGTCCCCAAGGGCCGGTTTATGCTGTCAATATGAACCGGGACTTATAATATGAGTACTTCAACTTTGCATGTGTAGCCCCCAAGGGCCGGCTTAATAAGTATGTTAAGCCGGGACTTTACCTAGCAAGAATCAACATTGCACCCGTAGCCCCCAAGGGCCGGCTTAATCAGGCATGAATAAGCCGGGACTAAACATCCTGCCAAAAAACCAATATTCCATCTTGTAGATGTTTTGAGCCGGATTATGTCATTTGTTCGAGTTATAAATATGTCTTGAAATAGAGCAATAGGCATTAGCCCCCAAGTGCCAAGGATAATACTTGTATTGTGCTTGGGACTTTTAAAATTTTACCTTAAAAAAGAGCAATATGCATTAGCCCCCAAGTGCCAAGAGTAATACTTGTATTTTGCTTGGGACTTCAAAGAGTAATCATGATCGTAAGCTTGTCTGTGTGTGCTTATGTCACGGGCTGAATTGGCTGATAAAGATTCACGGCTTAATGATCTTAAAGCTAACATCAAAACTCAGCAATCGGAGACATCCAAGGCCAAGTCAGAACTGAAATCTGCGTTGGAGACTATTCAGCAGCTAAAACAGAACTTCAACTCTGAGAAGGATGGATGGGAAACTGAAAAGGCAGCTCTATTGAAGAGAGCAGAAGAAGCTGAAACCGCGCTTAAACCGGTGACTAAGGAGTTATCCGGCTTAAAGCAGCAAATTAATATTATGTCATCAGCCATCTTCGGTAAGAACATATCTCCCTTGCATCTTAATAATCATATTATAAACGGCTACCGGCTTACCCATAACTTTACTGATAGTCTGATACAGGTTCTTGGAGCGCTAAGTTGGGCTCAGAAATGCGCATCCGGCTTAAGGCTATCTACACTCTTGTAGAGCAGTTATATACTGGTGCCCAACGAACCATCGCTGCTATGCTGCACAAGAAATCTCCTTGAACACTTATCAAACATACGCTGAAGCAATTATCCATGCTGCCCAAAAGAATTGATGACTTCAAACGGGGAGCTGCCAGAGCCGGCGCCTTAACTGCCTTAAGCCGGGCAAAGGCATGGCAAGCCGATCTTGACCCGGAAGATTTGGCCAACCGCTACCCCAGTGTCAAAGAAGACGGATCTGACTTCAGTGCTGATGATTTTGAAGAAATAGCAAGAGCCATGCGTCCTTTAGCAAGCAAGCTCGCTGATGAAACCAGTCTATCCACATACCAAGCGGCTTACGACGCTGACAACAAGAGAGTTAGCGCGCCGGTTCACGAGCCAACAGATCATATCCCGCCGATTCGTAAGCATACCTTCGCTCCTGACATTGATCCATCAAACCTTATTGATGATGAACCTGTGTTTAGAGCGTTAACCGGTATCAACTGGGCTACGACTGACTTCCAACTGGTGGATAACCAAGGGGCTGAAGATGAAGAGGAAGCGCAGGACGACCCGGAGGCTTCAACCCGCCCACAGTCATGAGCCGGTTTATTGAGCGTAATATTTTGCAGCACTGATATCGTCAAAACACTTATCCTTGTTGGGCCATGCTACCTCTTGAGCATGCGTTGGTTTTCCCTTGAAGAGGAAAGGGTGATGCAGCAAAGTAGCGTAAGTATTTCCCTCAGTTTTTGAGAACCAAGGTATCAATCCAGTAGGAGGATACACGCAAATCGCCTCGTACCTACACAAACAAATAAGAACCTTGCAACCAACGCGATAAAGGGGTTGTCAATCCCTTCATGGCCACTTGCAAAAGTGAGATATGCTAGAGATAAAAAGATAAATATTTTTGGTATTTTTTATGATATATAGATGGGATCTCACGGGTACAGAAGGCTACGGCAGTGGAAATAGGGTTTCGTGGTGCTCTCGGATGTTTTCGGGGTATATGAGTATATATAGGCGAAAGAAGTAGGTCGGTGGAGCCACGAGGGGCCCATGATGGTGGGCGGCGCGCCTCCCTGCCTCGTGGCCGCCTCGTTGCTTCCTTGACATTCACTCCAAGTCTCCTGGATCACGTTTGTTCCAAAAATAACTCTCCCGAAGGTATCATTCCGTTTGGATTCTGTTTGATATTCCTTTTCTACGAAACGCTGAAATAGGCAAAAAAACAACAATTTGCACTGGGCCTTTGGTTAGTAGGTTAGTCCCAAAAATAATATAAAAGTGTATAATAAAGCCCATTAAACATCTAAAACAGATAATATAATAGCATGGAACAATAAAAAATTATAGATACGTTGGAGACGTATCAAGCATCCCCAAGCTTAATTCCTGCTCGTCCTCGAGTAGGTAAGTGATAAAAACAGAATTTTTGATGTGGAATGCTTCCTAACATAATCTTCAATGTAATTTTCTTTATTGTGGCATGAATGTTCAGATCCGAAAGATTCAAGATAAAAGTTTAATATTGACATAAAAATGATAATAATTCAAGCATACTAACTAAGCAATTATGTGTTCTCAAAATAACATGGCCAAAGAAAGTTCATCCCTACAAAATCATATAGTTTGGTCATGCTCCATTTTCTTCACACAAGAATGCTCTCATCATGCACAACCCCGATGAAAAGCCAAGCAATTGTTTCATACTTTCGTAATCTCAAACTTTTTCAACCTTCACACAATACATGAGCGTGAGCCATGGATATAGCACTATGGGTGGTATAAAATATAATGATGGGGGTTATGTGGAGAAGACAAAAAAGGAGAAAGTCTCACATTGATGCGACTAATCAACGGGCTAGGGAGATGCCCATCAATTGATGTCAATGCAAGGAGTAGGGATTGCCATGCAAACGGATGCACTACAGCTATAAATGTATGAAAGCTCAACAAAAGAAACTACGTGGGTGTGCATCCAACTTGCTTGCTCACGAAGACCTAGGGCATTTGAGGAAGCCCATCGTTGGAATATACAAGCCAAGTTCTTATAATGAAAAATCCCCACTAGTATATGAAAGTGACAAAATAAGAGACTCTCTATCATGAAGATCATGGTGCTACTTTGAAGCACAAGTGTGGAAAAGGATAGTAACATTGTCCCTTTTTTTGGGCCTTTTTTTATTTGGCCTTTCTCTTTTTTTGGGACAATGCTCTAA
The DNA here is from genome assembly GCF_018294505.1 of Triticum aestivum. Lineage (NCBI taxonomy): Eukaryota > Viridiplantae > Streptophyta > Magnoliopsida > Poales > Poaceae > Triticum > Triticum aestivum. Next base: position 93,367,910 of record NC_057811.1, on the reverse strand, counting down.
TAATGATGATCATCACACTTCTATTTATTTACAACTCAAAGATTACAACTCGATACTTAGAACAAAATATGACTCTACATGGATGCCTCCGGCGGTGTACCGGGATGGGCAATGAATCAAGAGTGACATGTATGATGAATTATGCATGGTGGCTTTGCCACAAATACGATGACATGTATGATGGAAAGTTGCATGGCAATATATCTCGGAATGGCTATGGAATTGCCATAATAGGTAGGTATGGTGGCTGTTTGAGGAAGATATAAGGATGTTTATGTGTGATAGAGCGTATCATACCACGAGGGCTGGATTCACCGGCGAAGTTTGCACCAACTCTGAAGGTGAGAAAGGGCAATGCACAGTACTGAAGAGGCTAGCAATGGTGGAAGGGTGAGAGTGCGTATGATCCATGGACTCAACATTAGTCATAAAGAACTCACATACTGATTGCAAAAATCTACAAGTCATCAAAAACCAAGCACTACACGCATGCTCCTAGGGGGATAGATTGGTAGGAAAAGACCATCGCTCGTCCCCGACAGCCACTCATAAGGATGACAATCAAAGAACACCTCATGTTTCAAATTTGTTACACAACGGTTACCATACGTGCATGCTATGGGACTTGCAAACTTCGACACGAGTATTTCTCAAATTCACAATTACTCAACTAGCACAACTTTAGTATCACCACCTTCATATCTCAAAACAATCATCAAGTATCAAACTTCTCATAGTATTCAATGCACTCTATATGAAAGTTTTTATTATATCCATCTTGGATGCCTATCATATTAGGACTAATTTTATAGCCAAAGAAAATTACCATGCTGTTCTAAAGGACTCTCAAAATAATTTAAGTGAAGCATGAGAGATCAATAATTTCTATAAAATAGAACCACCACCGTGCTCTAAAAAGATATAAGTGAAGCAGTAGAGCAAAATTATCTAGCTCAAAAGATATAAGTGAAGCACATAGAGTATTCTAATAAATTCTGATTCATGTGTGTCTCTCCCAAAAGGTGTGTACAGCAAGGATGATTGTGGTAAACTAAAAAGCAAAGACTCAAATCATACAAGACGCTCCAAGCAAAACACATATCATGTGGTGTATAAAAATATAGCATCAAGTAAAGTTACCGATAGACGAAGACGAAAGAGGGGATGCCTTCCGGGGCATCCCCAAGCTTAGGCTTTTGGTTGTCATTGAATTTTACCTTGGGGTGCCTTGGGCATCCCCAAGCTTAGGCTCTTTCCACTCCTTATTCCATAATCCATCAAATCTTTACCCAAAACTTGAAAACTTCAGAACACAAAACTCAACAGAAAATCTCATGAGCTCCGTTAGCGAAATAAAACAAACCACCACTTTAAGGTACTGTAATTAACTCATTCTTTATTTATATTGGTGTTAACCCTACTATATTCCAACTTCTCTATTGTTCATACCCCCCGATACTAGCCATAGATTCAACAAAATAAGCAAACAACACACGAAAAACAGAATCTGTCAAAAACAGAACAGTCTGTAGTAATCTGTATCAAACGCAAACTTTCTGTATCTCAAAACTTCTACCAAAATAGGACGACCTAAATAATTTGTTTATTGATCTACTGCAATTGGAATCAGTATTTTATCATGTTCTGATGATTTTTAACAATTGTTTTCGTGAGCAGAAAGTTTCTGACTTTTTCAGCAAGATCAAATAACTATCACCCAAGAAGATCCTATAGGCTTTACTTGGCACAAACACTAATTAAAACATAAAACCATATCTAACCAGAGGGCTAGATTAATTATTTATTACTAAACAGGAACAAAAAGCAAGGAACAAAAATAAAATTGGGTTGCCTCCCAACAAGCGCTATCGTTTAACGCCCCCTATCTAGGCACTGAGATTTCGATGATGCTCACATGAAAGATAATAATTGAAACACAAAGAGAGCATCCTAAAAAATGTGACAAACATATTTAAGTCTAACATACTTCCTATGCATAGGCATTTTATAGGAAAACAAATTATCAAGACAAGCAAAACCTAGCATAAGCAAGGAGGAAGAAAGAAACAATAGCAATCTCAACATAACGAGAGGTAATTTAGTAATAGGCAAATTTCTACAACCATATTTTCCTATCTCATAATAATTACATGTGGGTTCATACTCAAATTCAACAATATAGCTATCAATTAACATATTCTCTAGATGATCCACATGCATGCAAAGTTGACACTCTTCCAAGATAGTGGGATTAACATTAACTAAAGTCATGACCTCTGCAAACCCACTTTTATCAAAAATACCAGAAGATTGAACATTCTCCAAATATGTGGGATCTAAAGTTGACACTCTTCCAAACCCACTTTCAATATTATTGCAAACACAATTATCAATCTCATATTCATCATGGGGCTTAAATAAATTTTCAAGATCATAAAAAGAATCACCCCAATCATGATCATTGCAACAAATAGTAGATATAGAAAAACAAGCATGCCCAAGCTTAGGGTTTTGCAAATTATTAACACAATTGGCATTAAGAGAATTTATAGTAAAATCATTGCAATCATGCTTTTCATCGAAGGAACTATCAAGGGTGCAATAGCAACTATCTCATGTTTAACATAAGGAACTCTAGCAAATTCATCTTCATAAATATTGGCATCATGGCCACAAGAATAGCAAGCATCATTTTCATCAAGGGATATTTCAATCAAATCATCAGAATCATAATTATCTATAGATTCATGCATATCACTATTTTCTTCAGAAGCAACAGTCATTCTTTCAATAAATTCTTTGACATAGACATTATGAGCATAGTTTTCATAGCAATATTTAAGTATGTCAAATTTTTTAGATTCGTAGAGAGTAATATCATACTTTTCAATCAAAGAAGCAACTTCATAAGCACCTTTAAAAGCAACAAATTCTTCAATTTGTTCGATATCGTAGTAACTATAAACACCCCTTGCATAAGAAGATAAGATTTCATTATCATTAAACTCACATAGGCAGGGAAGGTGTTTTTTATGGTTCTTAGAGCAACAAGTAAAATCATAAATCTCACAAATATTCCAAGCATAACACAACAATCTATTTATTTCATCCCATAAGAGTCTCCCGTTTTCAGACAAACGGTGACGCACAAAATTATCATGCTCATCTAAAGATTTCCCGTCAACTAGGCTAGTTGGGGTTTCAGCACGAGCGCATAAGGATCGAAGATGACCCAAGTAGAACAATTTAAGTGGATCCATATCAATAGATTTTTAGCAAGCGAAGATGCAAGCAAATAGAAGGCACACGGTAACACAAGCAAACAATAGATCTGGCGAGAAAAAGGCAAACGAAAAAGAAGGCGAATAAAATGGCAAAGGTGAAGTGGGGGAGAGGAAAACGAGAGGCAAATGGAAAATAATGTAATGCGAGGGATAAGAGTTTGTGATGGGTACTTGGTATGTCTTGACTTGTTCGTAGATCTCCCCGGCAACGGCGCCAGAAATCCGCACGTTGGCGGGAGATCAAATCTTGACTTGACCTGGCGTAAACCTCCCCGGCAACGGTGCCAGAAATCCTTCTTGCTACCTCTTGAGCTTGCGTTGGTTTTCCCTTGAATAGGAAAGGGTGATGCAGCAAAGTAGCATAAGTATTTCCCTCAGTTTTTGAGAACCAAGGTATCAATCCAGTAGGAGGATACACGCAAATCGCCTCGTACCTACACAAACAAATAAGAACCTTGCAACCAACGCGATAAAGGGGTTGTCAATCCCTTCACGGCCACTTGCAAAAGTGAGATCTGATAGATATAATAAGATAAATATTTTTGGTATTTTTGTGATATAGATTGGAAAGTAAAGATTGCAAAGTAAAATAGATTGGAAACTTATATGATGGAGAATAGACCCGGGGGCCATAGATTTCACTAGTGGTATCTCTCAAGATAGCATATCTACGGTGGGTCAACAAATTACTGTCGAGCAATTGATAGAAAAGTGCATAGTTATGAGAATATCTAGGCATGATCATGTATATAGGCATCACGTCCGTGTCAAGTAGACCGAAATGATTATGCATCTACTACTATTACTCCACACATCGACCGCTATCCAGCATGCATCTAGAGTATTAAGTTCATAAGAACAGAGTAACGCATTAGGCAAGATGACATGATGTAGAGGGATAAACTCAAGCAATATGATATAAACCCCATCTTTTTATCCTCGATGGCAACAATACAATACGTGCCTTGCTGCCCCTGCTGTCACTGGCAAAGGACACCGCAAGATTGAACCCAAAGCTAAGCACTTCTACCATTGCAAGAAAGATCAATCTAGTAGGCCAAACCAAACTGATAATTCGAAGAGACTTGCAAAGATATCAAATCATACATATAAGAATTCAGAGAAGAACCAAATATTGTTCATAGATAATCTTGATCATAAACCCACAATTCATCGGATCTCGACAAACACACCGCAAAAAGAATTACATCGAATAGATCTCCAAGAGAATCGAGGAGAACTTTGTATTGAGATCCAAAGAGAGAGAAGAAGCCATCTAGCTAATAACTATGGACCCGAAGGTTTGTGGTAAACTACTCACAGATCATCGGAGAGGCTATGGTGTTGATGTATAAGCCCTCCGTGATCAATTCCCCCTCCAGTGGAGCACCGAAAAAGGCCCCAAGATGGGATGTTTTCGGGGTATATGAGTATATATAGGCGAAAGAAGTAGGTCGGTGGAGCCACGAGGGGCCCATGAGGGTGGGGAGCGCGCCTCCCTGCCTCGTGGCCGCCTTGTTGCTTCCTTGACGTCCACTCCAAGTCTCCTGGATCACGTTTGTTCCAAAAATAAATCTCCCAAAGGTTTCATTCCGTTTGGTATTCCTTTTCTGCGGAACACTGAAATAGGCAAAAAACAGCAATTTGCACCGGGCCTTTGGTTAGTAGGTTAGTCCCAAAAATAATATAAAAGTGTATAATAAAGCCCATTAAACATCCAAAAAAGATAATATAATAGCATGGAACAATAAAAAATTATAGATACGTTGGAGACGTATCAGGCCATCAGATGCCTTGTAATAGGCTAGTTAAACTTTGACTTGCCGTGCCATCGAGAAGGTTTTGTTTTGCATAACACTCCTGATCCGCCAATTTAAGATCTGCCACTTATGCTTATTATACCATCAAGTTGAGTCTGTTCCTGCATACAAACAGATCACAAGTACCCTGACGGTTTACCACAGGACGGGTCATAATACCCCATATAAAACCACTGGTGACTAAAACAGTCCATAACCAGGGCCGGTTTAATCATAATCATATATAACAAAAATATCATATCTGTGATATTTGCTCACACTGCCGGCTTATCATACCAGTGCAATAAGGGTGATCACCTAGAAGATTGAGCGTACAATGCCTTGTTCAATTTGACATATATCGCCGGCTTACAACGCCATATGCAGCAAGGGGTAATATCCCAAAACTTATAGCACAGTGCTGCTAAGTATATAAGATTATCATACACTAGTGACTTATAGTCAAAACCAGGTCGGGTTAATAAACACCGGGTAATTTCATATATGAACCATAAGGGCTCATAGCCCTCATCGGTTTTCAACAATGTATTAACATGTCACAAAAGATGAACCTCAAAAAAATATTCAAATATAAATCAAAAGATAAAAATGAGGCTTTTCATAGGCTGCCAGGTCTAAAAATCAAGTGCTTTCAAAGGGCCGCACAACCGCTGAGTTAAACCTTCATGCAAACCTTATAAGCCGGGCCTCACATGACCAATTGTCATTTTAACTTTGACAAGTTTAGGGTCTTAATAAGATTGACTGTCAAAAGTTTGGCGGGTCATTCCAAGATTACCTGGGCGGAGTGGCAGACTTAAAAAGGCAGGATAACCCGGGTTTTTAGGTGAATACACCTGGCTTCCAAGCCTGGCTTTTAACCTATTACAAGGGTCATAAAAACTCTTGTCCGTTGAACAAAGAGCCCCCAAGTAATATTTTATTCCAGGCATACAAGCCGGGTTAACAAGGGTAGTCATAGCTATGCTCAATGAGCAGGAAGCCCCCAAGTGACCATATGAATTAACAATAAAGACTCATTATTATCAGAAATGAAACGACGGAGGCCCTGAATTATCAGGGATGCCGGCTTTATTATATTCATCATAATATATACATTGTCAAAATATGTACATCACAAGAGCCAGTAGCTCAAGTGTAATAAGGCCGAAGATGAGCAATATTCCATGGCCGGCGGGTCTCCTCCTTCGACGTGCGTGAGTCCTTGTGGTCTCGAACATCAACAAGGTAGTATGACCCATTGTTCAGATTGTTGCTGACCACGAAGGGTCCTTCCCAAGGTGGGGATAGCTTGTGCATATGAGTTTGATCCTAGATAAGCCGGAGCACCAAGTCACCTTCTTGAAAGGTTCTGGTCTTAACCCGGCGGTTGTGATAACGACGCAGATCTTGTTGGTAAATCGCCGAACGAGCCGCCGCAAGGTCACGCTCCTCATCTAACAGGTCAAGTGCATCCTGACGTGCTTTTTCATTATCAGCTTCAACATAAGCCGCCACGCGGGGCGAGTCGTGACGGATGTCACTAGGGAGAACCACCTCTGCTCCGTAAACCATGAAGAAAGGCGTGTAACCCATAGATCTATTGGGGGTAGTATTGATACTCCATAACACTAAGGGTAACTCCTCCACCCAACAACCCGGCGTCCTCTGCAAAGGAACCATAAGCCAGGGCTTGATACCTCTCAGGATCTCTTGATTGGCTCTCTCAGCTTGACCATTAGACTGGGGGTGAGCCACTGATGACACGTCAAGCCGTATATGCTCACGTTGACAAAATTCTTTCATGGCACCCTTTGATAAATTAGTTCCATTATCAGTTATAATGCTATGGGGAAAGCCAAAACGGAAAATCACCTTTTTGATGAACTGAACCGCCGTCGCCGCATCACACTTACTGACCGGTTCTGCCTCCACCCAACTGCCACCAAAAGGTGAGTCTTTTTGTCCTTGGACCTTTTGAAAGGCCCAACCATATCAAGCCCCCAGACCGGAAACGGCCACGCAATTGGAATCATCCTCTATTCTTGAGCCGACACATGAGCTTGTCGTGAGAATTTGACATCCATCACATTTACTGACCAAATCCTCTGCATCAGCATGAGCCGTTAGCCAATAAAATCCATGACGATAAGCCTTGGCCACAAGAGATTTAGAGCCGGCATGATGACCACAATCTCCTTCATGAATTTCACGTAGAATCTCACGGCCCTCCTCTCGAGAAACACACGTTGAAATGCCCCTGTAACACTACAATGGTGCAGATCTCCATTGGCAATTGTCATCGACTTAGGCCGCCAGGTTATCTGCCTGGCTAAAGTTTCATCTTTAGGTAAATCACCCCGGGTCATATAAGCCAAATATGGAACTGTCCAATCAGGAATAGCATGAAGGTCCGCCACTAATTGTGCCTCCGGGTTAGGAATAGCAAGATCTTCCTCCGTAGGCAACTTAACTAAAGGGTTATGCAGAATATCCAAGAAAGTGTTAGGTGGCACCGGCTTATGCTGGGATCCTAACCGGCTCAAAGCATCAGCTGCCTCATTTTTCCTGCGATCAACATGTTCCACTTGATAACCCTTGAAGTGCCCTGTAATAGCATCAACCTCTCGGCGATAAGCCGCAATGAGTGGGTCCTTAGAATCCCAAGTGCCAGAAACTTGTCGAGCTACCAGATCTGAGTCGCCGAAACACCTCACCCGGCTTAAGTTCATCTCCTTAGCCATCCGAAGACCATGGAGCAAGGCTTCATACTCAGCTGCATTATTAGTACAAGGGAACATCAACCTTAAAACATAACAAAATTTATCACCTCATGGGGAAGTCAAGACAACTCCAGCCCCGAGCCCTCCTGTCATGGTGGGCGCACGACAGATGCCAAGGGATGGCTGAAGATAGGAGGAGGCTCGAGGGCACTGGTGGGCTCCAGAGGCTAGGTCGGCGTGAGCAAGCGCGAGACGCGAGACATGCCCAGGTTCGTGGCTCTTCGGAGAGATAACACCCCTAGTCCTGCCGAGTGTGGTTTATACATAACAGTACAGAGTTGCTCCTAGAGCTGTATGGAGGAAGAAGGAGATCAGGCCAAGGCTTAGGCTGCTCCCTCTCCTCTGGTGTTGCTTGCTGGGTGTATGATGAGTGAGTCGCCCGTGCGAATGAAAGAGTTGCCCGTATGCATGAGGGCTCCTGGTGGGTTTTATAGGTCAACCCCCCAGGGGTACAATGGTAATGTTACAAGGCTGTAGGGCCGGGTCGTCAGTGTTTGGGAGAGAGGCGGGAACGAGCGTCCGCGAGCATAAATGAGCAAGGAGTCCCCCTGGGGTCTTTTATCAACATACGCCTAGGGGACAGTGCCACTGTGGATGATGGTGGTGATGGATGAATAGTGCACCACTGTAGATGATGATGATGATGTACTGTAGATGATGACGATGACGGATGAACAATGTCCGCCTATGCAGCAACAGTGACCAGGGTACGGCCGTCACGTCCGCGCGTGTCCGATGGGACACCGTAGTTGACTTCGGGCAGCCGGCTTGCTGGAGAAGCCGGCCGCGGGCACGAGTCGGAGCAGCCGACCCGGACAGGCGGGCACCCCGTCCGGCTCACCGTCTTGGGACTACTCGGGGGTCATCCCCCCGACAGTAGCCTCCGAGCCTCTGGCCAACTTGAAAAGTTGGGCGGAGGGTTTGTGCTGATGTTGATGTAGACGATGTTGTTGAAGACAGCCGGCCGTGGACTGCAGCCGGTGCGGCTTGATTCCAGTGGGAGCGCGCGAGCGCACCCACTGGGTGTAGCCTCCGAGCCTCCGGGCAACTTGGAAAAGTTGGGCGGAGGGTCTTGCTGTTGGTGATGAATCCGACGATGACGTCGAGGGTGCCGGGCGCGGACACGGAGTCCGCCGGTTGAGTGGGGGCGCGCGAGCGCACCCACTGGGTGTAGCCTCCGAGCCTCTGGGCAACTTGGAAAAGTTACGCGGAGGGTCTTGTTGTTGATGAAGTGGACGATGGCGTCGGAAACGCCAGTTGCAGCCGGCGTCGGGCCTACAACCAGTGCAGCGTCTTCCCGGCGGGGCACGCCGGCTCGCCCGCTGGGTGTAGCCTCCGAGCCTCCGGGCGAGAAGGGGAGTTCCCCACAGAGATGATCGTGCAAAAGACAAAATTAGTCCGCGCAGATATATCAAATTTTTGCTTTTAGCATTGCAAGTTTTATTCAGAGGGTGCCGACTCGGTTTCGTCCGAGCTCCCTCCAATCCTTTTCATGTCCCCTCTGCTCTTTGGCTTTGCCTCTTGTTAGCTAGACAGCCCGGAGCTGGTCTGTAGCTGTTACGAAGAGTGGCCGCAGAGTGGAGCGTACAATACTCGGACTACAGGAGCGGATTCGACCAAGTAGATACTCATAAAGGAAACGACCGGGTTGCCCAAGCCGTTTTCTCCCGGACGTTTTTCGCGTGGGGTGACCTTCAGCTTTTGCTCTCGCTTGCCGGACAGCCGCGCTGCGGTCTGTGGCTGAGAGTGGACCTTCGGTACCGTATGCGCTACTAAGCCTTCTGCGGGAACAAACATGTCGGGCCGACCGGCCAGCCTCCGGGCCGAGACTGGCTGGCGTCGGGGCGAATAGTAGTGCAACTGTAAAGAAGCGGATGTGGTCCCCGACTGTCGCCCGGGGTTATCCGGTTTTGTGTGCACGATGCGAAAATATGCGGGTGAGGAGCTCACATTGATTTTCATGTAGACGAGGCAGGTGTTGTCAATGACGGCCGGCTGCTGGCTTGCAGCCGGCGGGTCCCTCCCACTAGGTGCAGCCTCCGAGCCTCCGGGTGGCTCGAGGGGTGCCCCAGCCGGTCGGACCAGACCGGCCAGGCGTCGAAGCGGACAGATAGCCGGGTCGGCTCGCCAGCCGACCAGGCGTCGGCAGGCGATGACGCGGGCGAGCAAACTGAACCATCATTTTTTTTTCTCTTTCTCCCTTTTTTTACACATCCGGCTTGACCAGCCGGGTTCTTTTTCTTTTTCCAGCGGGCATCTCTTACTTTCTTTCTCTCTTTGCATGAGCAGCAGGTAGGAGCGGGACGCGGCGCAAACCGGCTGCCGGGTCGCGGCAGAAGCCGGCTTGCCGGGTTGCGGGGAAGGCGGTCCGGGTCGCGGCAGAAGCCGGCTTGCCGGGTTGCGGGGAAGGCGGACTGGGTCGCGGCAGAAGCCGGCTTGCCGGGCGGGCGCTGGGAGCTAGCGGCCGGGAAGCGGCAGAGGCCGGCTTGCTGGGCGGGCGCTGGGAGCCAGCGGCCGGGATGCAGGCGGAAACCGGACCGGTGCGGCCCGCGCGGGCGGACCCAACAGAGGCCAGGCGGAGCTGGGGAGTCGGAGGGGAGCGGCGCCGTGACTCGTGCTGCGAGGAGGAGACATAGGTGCGGGGGCGACCGGGCGGAGGCGATGCTTGGAGGCCGGGGTGCGCAGCCGCACGGGTCGAGACGGCGCGAACGACCCGCGCGCGGGGATGAGGGCGGTCTGGCGCGGAGACGCGGAGCCGCGCGCGGGACGAAGCGGAGCAGGCAGTGGGGAGCAGAGCTGCAGCGGGGAGGAGGCAGAGAGCGCGTGCGTGCGCAGCGGAGCGAGCGACGCAGCGAGATGACGCGGAGGCGGGGGCGCTGGGCCGGAGCAGGCGGAGCCGGGCGGCGCGGCCGCTAACGACGGCGCAAGCCGCGGCCGAGCCGCGGTGGAGGGGGGCCCGGTGCTGCTGGCCGCGGACTCGGCCGAGGAGGCGCGTGGGGAGCTGTGGCACCCACTGGGCATGGACGGCGACGGGACGGCGTGTCAGGGCCGGAGACGACGGGGACGTCGGCGTTGCGGCCACTGGTTCTTCACAAGATATTTTCTACTCCGTTGTTTGCTTGTACTAGTGCGTGCGAGAGGAACGAGGGAGAGAGATCGAGCGTGAGCTGCGTCGTTGGGTGGCTAGCTGGGTGGCCGAACTTCGCCGGAGCTGGCCAGGAGGCAAGGGCAGGGGTCGTGGTAGCAGAGGAGGGGTTTCTTGTGGAAGGCGAGATGGAGGGAACGGGAGCATAGGAGACTGAGAGGGGGGAATAACGCAGCGTGTGCGAGCATGAATGAGCGAGGAGTCCCCCTGGGGTCTTTTATCAACAGACGCCCAGGGGACAGTGCCACTGTGGATGATGGTGGTGATGGATGAATAGTGCACCACTGTAGATGATGATGATGCACTGTAGATGATTGAGGGAGTCCTGGATTATGGGGTCCTCGGACAGCCGGACTATATCCTTTGGCCGGACTGTTGGACTATGAAGATACAAGATTGAAGACTTCGTCCCGTGTCCGGATGGGACTCTCCTTGGCGTGGAAGGCAAGCTTGGCGATACGGATATGTAGATTTCCTCCCTTGTAACCGACTCTGTGTAACCCTAGCCCCCTCCGGTGTCTATATAAACCGGAGGGTTTAGTCCATAGGACAACAACAATCATACCATAGGCTAGCTTCTAGGGTTTAGCCTCTATGATCTCATGGTAGATCAACTCTTGTAATACTCATATCATCAAGATCAATCAAGCAGGAAGTAGGGTATTACCTCCATCAAGAGGGCCCGAACCTGGGTAAACATTGTGTCCCCCGCCTCCTGTTACCATCCGCCTTAGACGCACAATTCGGGACCCCCTACCCGAGATCCGCCGGTTTTGACACCGACATTGGTGCTTTCATTGAGAGTTCCACTGTGCCGTCATCATAAGGCTGGATGGCTCGCCTCGTTGTCAAGGACAACATCACTACTGGGGGAGCCCTGGCTGTAGGCTAAACTCTCCGACTAGGCGGTTTCGTCATGACCGCCTGTTCGGCCGCTGCGCCGTCGATGACTTCTCGGGTCATCGAAAACAGCCTCCACGTCAGCTCGGGACTCGCCGAGCAGTTGGATCCAATAGAACTCTTTTCTTTGAACGAGCTCTTGGATCGCATCGCCACTTTGGGAGTCGCTACAGACTATGATCAGATCGGGCTTAAACCCGACCAAAGGGAGATTAACTCCCTGCCGGTCACCCATCAGATAGCGGTGGTGGAGGAGCAATGCGGCAATTCTTCCTCTATCTTGAGGACAAACTATGTCCGGATTCCCGAGCTCTTTGAGCCGGATACCCATCTACGGGAGGACACCGCCCAAACCCTGAACCTAGAATCAGGCAGCGAGCCAGACCTATCGGGCAACATCCCGGAGCCCGAACTTCCAAGATCGGAAACTCCTCCGCCCCTGGGTCTCAGATCGGGTCAAGGTTCGGACTTAAATCCACCCACCCACCCAGATATAAACGATCTTTCCCACATTAGACAAGAGCCCCAGGAGACAGTACACCACTATTGGGCCAGATTCCTCCTTGTAATGAACAAGGTCAAGGACTGTCGCGAGGAAGACGCAATTTCATTCTTTTGCAATAATTGCACGGACAAGGGAATCCTCAGCGCCATAAGTCGCCATGACATAGCACACTTCGCGAGGAAGACGCAATTTCATTCTTTTGCAAAAATACCAGGAGTACTAAATATAATACAAATTTGAGCAGAGACTGCCCAACAATTTATTACATGCACGCCGATAAAACAATACGGCGGATAGGGTGGCAGACTACTAACTCACGATAGTGACGATGGTGGAGATATCACCGCGAGGCGAGTGATATGTCTCCAGAAGACTACAGCTCTTCGAGCGTCGGAGTGAGACTCGAGAAGACTTATTGCGGGTGGCGGAAGCGTATACGATACAAGTGACCAAAATCCGGGATCGCGCAGGACTGACTGGGACTCCTCTAGGCATCGGACGCGCTATCAAACTCTTCATCCAAGAGATCGCCTTCATCAACATCTGGCCAAATCAACAAGCCAGGTGAGTACTATGAAAGTACTCGCAAGACAGTTCGGACATAAGGTATAACAAATGCAAACATGAAACACATGAATAAGTTAACCAGTGCGATCAGACATAGAGATAATAAATACTGGGTGCCAAGCGAGGGTCTGAATGACGCCTCGAGCGGAAACTGCCGAATAGTAATACGGGTGCCAAACGAGTGTCTGAAAGACTCCTCGAGAGGAAAATGCGGAATAATAATACAGGTGCCAAACGAGTGTCTGAAAGACTCCTCGAGCGGAAAATGCGGAATAATAATACAGGTGCCAAACGAGTGTCTGAAAGACTCCTCGAGCGGAAAATGCGGAATGATAATGCCACAGTCGGGCGTCGGGGCGACACCACATAAAGGGCTTATAACAGAAAGTAAAGGCAGTGCATGCCGCAGTCGGACGTCTGAGCGACATCACATAAAGGGCTTATATCGAAAGTGAGAAACGAGTACACGCCACAGTCGGACGTCTGCGCGACGTCACCTAAAGGGCTTATATCACATTTCATTATTACAACAGCTCGGAGACATAAATTATCACAAGCATGAGACACAAAATAAAGCTTGTCCATCCACTGGAATAACAATAAAACCTGAGATTTTACCACTTGAGCTTGTTCACCGAGGACAAGTTTTTCACATGGATAGATATGGATATAATGTATACACTACTGATCATGGATACGATGATTTGGAAAGAATTGACTCTGCAGAGTTTGTACTTAACCACAGCCAACGGATTTCAGTAGTCACGGGGACTAGTTCCCTCTACGGTGTTCTGGAAGGAACACGTCTAACCAGTACACACCCAATTCAACCATCCGAAGCCAGGGATCACCCTCGGCAACATTCAAGAAAAACCTTGAGTCGGGGAGGCTACAACCTCGCGTAGCATGGGATCAAATTTCTATACGCGCGCTATAAGGGGGTGCCCCCCCTCTCGGTCCCAACCGGAAACACCCATGCCCCCTGACCGAATGACTAGCTTTAATCCTGGGCCAAGGTACCATCATCCCGGCCTCTCTGTTTGGTGTGTACACGGAAAGAGGTTACCAACTTACTAAACCGTATCCTGGCAATGAGACATGTGGTAGCACGGAAAGGGGAAGGGACGATAACACGGCTCCAACCATGTTAACGTCGGAAAAGTCGGATGACACAAGGCTGGCATGCTACAACAGTACCACCTTGCTGCCCTTCATGTCACCACATGATTAGGCCACCTCTCATCAGAGGTCATCGCAACTTTGGAACATGCGGGAAAAGATCGATAACGTGGCTCCAACCATGTTAACGTCGAAGAAAATCGGATGACGCAAGGCTGGCATGCTACAACAGTACCACCTTGCTGCCCTTCATGTCACTACATGATTAGGCCACCTCTCATCAGAGGTCATCGCAACTTCGGAACAACCGGGTCGTTGCCTTACGAGCAACGAGATATTTACCGACACTCATATGCCACACACAAACTTTCACATGAACATGCAAAACTTCTGCCATATCAAATGTCCAAACATGCTTGCCTGGTTCGGAGAAGTCGGAATCTAGCTCGGCGAAGTTCGCGGCTCCGTCACCTCTCCCGGAACCTACGGCAATCACGAAACGGGTACTAACGTGAAAACCAACACATGCACAGAAACTTTGCCAAATAATTCCCAAATAAATCCCATAAAAAACTAGACAAAATTTTAAGAATGTCAGAAAAAGAATCACTCAAAAATACCTTTTTATTAAAAAGTTATAAAGGTTTCTGTCCAGGGACCTTTCTGTAATGAAACAGAAAAGTTCCAGGGTTTTAACTGAGAAAACAGAAAACGGTTCGTTTGGAAATGCGCAGGCGCAAGAGAGAAGACGTATTTTGCCCGAAGGCGTCAACAGAAAACGGTTCGGGGAAATAGAACAGAGGCTGACACGCGGGGCCCGCATGTCAGGTTTGAAAAGGCTCGCCGGCGCCCGAAGACGGCGGTGGACGCCGGCGTCGAACCACGGCGAGTTAGGAGAAACGGAGGGTACCAAGAGCTTCGGTGTCTTCTTCCGCGTCGGTGGGTGGTGTACTCGTCCAACGGGGAGCACCACATCGACGGCGACACTATCTCCGGCAGACGGCGGCTCGGGTGAGGATGGGGAACTCCGGTGGAGGGCTGCAAGCTTCAAGTTGAAGTGCGGGTCAGAACGAGAGATGCATGGTGAAGTTACTGGCAAGAGAATGGAGGCTGCAGAGCACACACGGGGGCGAATCGGGCTGGATCCCGTGGCGGGTCGCGGCGGCCGGAGTCGAGGAAGGAGACCTCCTCGGGGCTCTTCCAGTGGCTAGGCGTGCTCTAGAGGAAGTGCAGGGCTGGTGGGTGCTCGAGTTGAAGCTCGGGACCTCTATTTATAGGCAGATCGACGGGGTGGCCGTGAACGAAGAATCTCCGGCGAGCGATTACGGCGGAGCAGTGGGTTGGCAGAGGGTTTGAGCGGTCGGGCAGCATCGGTGGATGTTACGGGACTCGTTTTGCAGCTAAACGGAGCTGGCCCTGGCGTAATGGCGTCTGCCCACGGTGAGGTGACCGCACGGGCTCAACGGCGACAGAGAGCGCGCTCCGCGCCCTGCGGTTCACGACGAGAGCGGCAGCGCATTCGGGGGAGCGGACGGCCACGCGGCGGGCTCCGGTGGTTTGGGCGGCGCTGGGTGGAGTCGTCGGCGCCGTGTCTCCCGCTGGCGTCCGCAAAGCCGCCGCCGGCGTCGGTCACGGGGCGGCGCACCTCCTGCTGCCCGTCGCCGACGCCCGCAAGGTGCCAGGCGCTCGTGCGGTGCAGGAACAAGTGGGCGAGGACGAGGAGCAAGGCGACGCGGCGGTACTGGCGAGATCGATGCCCGTTTCTGAAGAAAACGACAGCAAGCACTGAACTGAAACTCTGAAGTTACTGAAACTTGACAGTGACCATGCATTGCAGGTGTTCGACAGTAGGTTTTGGTAAAGAGGTAAATTTTGCTGGAGCTGTAACTTGGTGAGATGACCACTCAAAGCACCCAGGGGCTGCATGAATTTATTTGGAATTTTTGGAGAAGGTTTTGAATGAATTTCACCAAATTTGCCAAATCTGGTCCAAACTTGCAGCTGATGTAGTTTGAAAATTTTGAACTGGAGACCAGTGGATCTTCATGGTTCTAGGTTGAGGGTTCAAAGGACTAGGAGGGGAAAGAAGTTTGGTGGTAAAAGTCCAAACAGAAAATGGAGTTCCGTCGTAAATCTCCAAGCGGTAGAATAGAAGGCAGAAAATATTTGAATAGAATTTGAATGGAAAATAAATACATGGGGAGGTTCAACTTGCTGGATTTGATGTAAATCATGATCCAGAGGTGAGGGAGTGTTTAGGAGAGAGGATTTGCACTTATGCCATGGCAAGAAGGAATAGTTGAAAGTGGCAAAGTACCTTCCAAAAGCCATAGTGCAAATTCAGAAAAAGGTTTTCAAAAGTTCTTTTCCCAAATGAAAAAAAAACATTTTGTCTTGAGTCATGAAGAGCAAGAACTCCCAAGGTCAAAGGCAGATCTTGGGTGAATCCAAATAAAATTTTTGCCATAAAGAAAATATATGAGAGGGAGAGTTCTCTTGAAGAAATTTTTTTAAATCACTCCCCTCAAGTCAAATAAAATCTTTTCAAAAAAAATCCAAATAAAAACTTGGGTGCCACAACACCTACCCCCTTAGGAAAAATCTCGTCCTCGAGATTTCTGCTGATCCTCAAATAGATATGGATACTCTACTCGAAGGAAATCCTCCCTTTCCCATGTAGCTTCATCCTCAGTGTGGTTGCTCCACTGAACCCTGAAAAACTTTGTCGTTTTCTGACGGGTCCTCCGTTCAGACTCTTCTAAAATCTTTACTGGCCTTTCTCTGTAGGTGAGATCTGGTTGTATATCAGTGTCCTCATGAGGTACATGTGTTTCTAGGTTGCTTACACATTTCCTCAACTGCGAGACGTGGAATACGTCATGGACGTCTGACAGCTCCTTGGGTAGGTCTAGCTGGTAGGCTACCGTGCCTCTTCGTGCCTTCACACAAAATGGTCCAATAAATCTTGGGGCTAGTTTCCCCTTTATTTTGAACCGTTGCAGACCCCTCATAGGAGATACTCGGAGGTATACGGAATCACCAGGTTCAAAGCTGACCTTACGATGATTCTGATCATAGTAGCTCTTTTGTCGGCTCTGTGCTGTCTTGAGTCTGTCCCTGATTTGTTTAAATTTTTCCTCGGCCTCCTTAAGCATATCTGGGCCGAAGATACGGCTGTCACCTGTTTCTGACCAATTCAATGGGGTACGACACCTCCGTCCGTACAATGCTTCAAAGGGTGCCATTTGCAAGCTGGCTTGGTAACTGTTGTTGTACGCAAATTCGGCATAGGGCAAACTCTCTTCCCAACTGGATCCATAGGTGAGTACACAGGCTCTTAGCATATCCTCTAGGATTTGGTTTACACGCTCTGTTTGTCCATCTGTCTGAGGGTGGTATGCTGTACTGAAAGCCAGTTGTGTGCCCAGAGCTTGTTGTAGGTGTTCCCAAAATTTGGAGACGAATTGGGTGCCTCGGTCAGATATTATAGTCTTTGGGACTCCGTGCAAGCAAACTATACGGGAGAGATAGAGTTTTGCCAGTCTTTGTGTGGAGTAGGTAGTCTTCACGGGAATGAAGTGTGCAACCTTGGTTAGTCGGTCTGTGATGACCCATATGGCGTCATTTCCGCGTTGCGATCGGGGTAATCTGACAATGAAGTCCATTCCGATTTCATCCCATTTCCACTCCGGTATCCTGTTAGGCTGGAGTAGCCCTGCTGGCTTTTGGTGCTCGGCCTTGATGCGCTGACATGAATCGCAACAAGCAATGAATGTGGCTATATCTCTTTTCATACCGTGCCACCAAAATCTTTCCTGGATGTCCTTGTACATTTTGGTTCCTCCAGGATGGATCGAGTATGGGGCGGTGTGGCTTTCCGTCAAGATCTGTTGCTTGAGTTCCTCAATGTTAGGTACGCAAAGCCTGTCCCGGTACCATAATGTTCCTTCACTGTCCGTGACGAATTCGGAAGTCTTACTACGGTTCATTTTCTTCTTTATGCCTTCGATACTGGGGTGTCCCTGTTGGGCCTTCTTGATTTGTTCCACTAGGGTGGGTTGTATCTCCAGGTTCGATATGGTGCCCTCAGAGACTAACATCATGTTGAGCCGAGTGAACTCTCGCTGAAACTCAGGCCTCAAACTTTGCTGACCGTCACTGTCCGGGCTGGGGTTTCGACTAAGGGCATCGGCCACTACATTTGCCTTCCCTGGGTGGTAGTGAATACCGACGTCATAGTCCTTGACCAGTTCCAACCAGCGTCGTTGGCGTAAATTCAGCTCTGGCTGTGTGAAAATATATTTGAGGCTCTTATGGTCTGTATATATTTCACAGCGATTTCCCAACAGAAAGTGCCTCCACTCCTTGAGTGCATGTATAACTGCTGCTAGTTCCAAGTCATGTGTTGGGTAATTTTCCTCATGTTTTCGCAGCTGTCTGGAGGCATATGCGACAACTTTGCCATCCTGCATTAGCACACATCCGAGACCTTTTCGGGACGCGTCACAATACACCTCAAAGCTCTTGTGTATGTCTGGTACGGTTAAGACTGGTGCGGTTGTTAGCTTCTTCTTGAGTTCTTGGAAGCTCTGCTCACATGCTTCCGTCCATACGAATTTCTTGTCCTTCTTGAGTAACTGTGTTATAGGTTTTGCCACAGTGGAGAATCCTTCAATAAATCTCCTATAATATCCGGCCATTCCTAGGAAACTCCGTACATCTGTAACATTCGCGGGTGGCTTCCAGTCCAGTATGGCCTTGACCTTTTCTGGGTCTACGGCCACGCCTTCTTGGTTCAATATATGGCCCAAGAAACCAACTTTTCTTAGCCAAAATTCGCATTTGCTAAATTTGGCATACAACTGATGTTTCCTCAATTCTCCCAAAACAATTCTGAGGTGCTCAGCATGTTCTTCTGGTGTCCTTGAGTAAACCAGAATGTCGTCAATGAATACCACCACAAATTTGTCCATGAATTTCATGAATACTTTGTTCATGAGGTGGACGAAATATGCGGGGGCGTTTGTTAGTCCAAACGGCATCACCGTAAACTCGTATTACCCATATCTGGAAGTGAAAGCTGTCTTGGGAATATCTTCCGTCCGTACCTTCAATTGGTGATATCCCGATCGCAAATCAATTTTCGAGAATACCTTGGCCTGTGCGAGCTGGTCAAACAAATCATTTATTCGTGGCATCAGATATTTGTTTTTGATGGTGACCATATTGAGGGCTCGATAGTCTATGCACAGCCTTAAAGTCCCATCCTTTTTTTTGGCGAACAACACAGGCGAACCCCAAGGTGAGGAGCTGGCTCGAATAAATCCCTTGTCCAATAATTCTTTTATCTGCTTCTTTAACTCCACCAATTCTGAGGGTGCCATTCTATATGGCTTCTTATAAATGGGAGCGGTGCCAGGTGCTAGTTCGATGCTGAATTCGATCTCTCGGTCTGGTGGCATGCCTGGTAGTTCTTCCGGGAACACATCAGGGAACTCGCATACCACTGGCACTTTTCTTAATTCTGCGATGTCCATCTTGTTCAGTTTTGGTTTCTGTGATCGTGGCCTTTCTTGAGCGGAAACTCTTATAGTCTTGCCGTGATGGTGAGTGAGAATCACTGTCCGATTGAAACAGTCGATGAATCCTTTGTTGGTGGTCAACCAGTCCATTCCTAAGATGACATCCAGTCCTTTACTTTCCAACACGATGAGATTCGCGTGGAATGGTAGTCCTTCGAACTCAATGACCACTCCTTGGCAGTAACCCTGAGCAATTTGCTTATTTCAGGGGGACTTGATGATCATAGATTTTTCCAAGGGGAGTATCGGAAAACCATGTTGCGAAACAAAACTCTTCGAAACGAACGAATGGGAAGCTCCAGAATCAAACAAAACCGTGGCAGGTACTGTGTTGACAGGGAACGTACCGAGCACGATGTCTGGGGCATTCTGCGCTTCTTCCCTGGTCACATGGTTCAAGTGACCCTTCCTGTGGTTGTTGCTGGGATTGAAGTTGTTGTGCTTGGGGGCTGGATTGTTTCCACCATTGTTCGGCTTGGGTGCCGAGTCTCTTGGCTTCGGGCACTGTTTAGCATAATGCCCTTGTTGACCACAAGCATAGCAGGTGACCCCTGGACGGTATGTGAACTCCTTGCCTCTGGCATGAAATTGCCCGACGGGTCTTGGCTCAGTAGTCGTGGATCTCCTCGTTTCTGTCCTTGGGACCTCAGTCTTGCCTCGGTTGCTGCGGGCAAGAGTCGTCTTGTCCCTCTTCCGCTTGCGGACATCTTCCAGACTACGACGCTCATTCTCCAGGGTGATGGCCTTGTCCACCAGCGTCTTAAAATCCGGAAAGGTGTGTACAATCAGTTGGCATCTTAATGCTGGTGCCAGGCCGTCCAGGAATTTTTCCATCTTCTTGTTTTCTGTCATGTGCTCGTCGTAGGCATAACGAGACAGTTGGGTAAACTGGCCGTTGTATTCTGTGACGGTCATGCCTCTTTGCTTCAGGTCATCAAACTCTCTCTTCTTGATCTTTAGGATGCTCCTGGGAATGTGTGCCCCACGGAAACCTTCCTTGAATTCTTCCCAGGTGATGTTGTGTTCCCTGGGGTGCATGTGTAGGAAGTTTTCCCACCATGCTGCGGCTGCTCCAGTAAGGTAGTGTGGTGCATAAAGCACCTTCTCATGATCTGAGCATTGAGCGATAATCAGTTTCCTTTCAATCTCGCGAAGCCAATCATCGGCTTCCAGTGGCCTGTCGGTGTGAGCAAAAGTTGAGGGGCGAGTCTTCTGTAACTCAGATAACTTGGAATGTGGTTGATAGGGTTCACGGTGGTTTCCCATATTGATGACATGGTTCATCATCTCCTGGTGCTGTTGCTGGCTTTGCTCGAAGAGACGGCATACTTGAGATAGTGCCGCTTCGCTGTCCTGTTGGCTGGACTGACCCTGAGTGAAATTGTTGCTGGTCTGTGTTCCGTAAACCTCTTCTGGCTGATTGGGCATAGAGCGAGTCCAAGGGCGAGACATTTTTCCAGTCTGGGGTATCATTTGCAAAACCCATGAGAAAAACCGTGTAGCGCAGGAAAACCCTTGCAAAGGCAATAATCAAAAAGGCTTCAAGGTTTTCAAGAAACACAAATGATTTTCACGGAGAAGAAGTGCTTAACACAAATCTTACATGCGAAAGCAAACACAAGATACAGCACTCAGGTTGTGTGTACACAATCCTGACATGTTATTAAAAACTAGCGTACTACTCCGGAAGGCAGCAAACACACCAACACAAACTAGCGTACAGATAAAAACAACACATCGAACAAGCAGGCATAACACGCGGCTACTCGGTGCTCTCAGTCGGAGATGGTGAAGATCTCCTTCCCCTTGCCGTGGGCAAGGCTCAGCGGTCCAGGAGAATCAACCTCCTCCTCTCTAGCTGGCTCCTGGCGTGCGACGCTGCGCTGCGGTGATGGTGCGGGGGCGACTGGCGGTAGAGCGCGTGCGGCAGGCGGTGCGGCTCTACTGGAGTAGGAGCGATGACTCGGTCGAACTCCTCAGTGGTAGGCAGACGGCGAGCAGTGGCCAAAATGGCCGGTGCATACGAGGCTGAAGACGAGACGAATGTCAGAGGCGGCACCGTGTGGAGAAGCTCCTTCCTGCTGGCAGGACCGCCCCGGACTAAGTCCATGCGGGCAGCCACAAGATCATCTACGAGGTTGTCGAAAGACTCCTCCAGGGCCTTGAGATACTCCACAACCATCTCGATGGCTTCATCTCGCTCTCCCCGATGGCAGGCGAACGCATAGTGGCTGGTGTAAGGCACATGGCATGGGAGGTAGCGGTAGCGACGAGTCTTCATCGTAGGAAGGATGTCCCGAAGGCGAGCTATCGCCTCCCGGGCAGCCATCTGCATGGCATGCCTCTCCGTAGGCATGGCCCTTCGCACAAAACGGAAGTGGCGTGCAGCTGAACGTCCTCCCTTGAACTGCACCACAGCCTGGTGCATAGACACGTCGTCACTGAGCTTGTGCTGATAGAGGGTGAACTCCGGGCGAGCTGCTGGCCCGATCGCGAGCTTGGTGATGGAGACGAGGAGCTTGACAAACCCCTCGGGCACGTTGGTGAACACTCGATTCTCACAGCTGTTGCCAGCCATCTACAAAAGTAGGCAAAAATTCTGAGTAGTCATGTCATAAATTTTATGATGACCAACAGAAAATAGCTACAATTGCAAAATGCTGAAGAAGCACAAAAGACGCTAATCACTGATTAGCGGTCGCACCTAGTGGCTTCCTACAGTCAGCCTGGCTCTGATACCAAGCTTGTCACGACCGGTTTTTCAATAAAATAATTATTGAGAAACCAATCCCTGTTACGGACCAGCGAGGAAGAATTCCTTCTCACTGATAGACAATACATTGGTCACAGAAGAAAAAAATACCAGGAGTACTAAATATAATACAAAGTTGAGCAGAGACTGCCCAACAATTTATTACATGCACGCCGATAAAACAATACGGCGGATAGGGTGGCAGACTACTAACTCACGATAGTGACGATGGTGGAGATATCACCGCGAGGCGAGTGATATGTCTCCAGAAGACTACAGCTCTTCGAGCGTCGGAGTGAGACTCGAGAAGACTTATTGCGGGTGGCGGAAGCGTATACGATACAAGTGACCAAAATCCGGGATCGCGCAGGACTGACTGGGACTCCTCTAGGCATCGGACGCGCTATCAAACTCTTCATCCAAGAGATCGCCTTCGTCAACATCTGGCCAAATCAACAAGCCAGGTGAGTACTATGAAAGTACTCGCAAGACAGTTCGGACATAAGGTATAACAAATGCAAACATGAAACACATGAATAAGTTAACCAGTGCGATCAGACATAGAGATAATAAATACTGGGTGCCAAGCGAGGGTCTGAATGACGCCTCGAGCGGAAACTGCCGAATAGTAATACGGGTGCCAAACGAGTGTCTGAAAGACTCCTCGAGAGGAAAATGCGGAATAATAATACAGGTGCCAAACGAGTGTCTGAAAGACTCCTCGAGCGGAAAATGCGGAATAATAATACAGGTGCCAAACGAGTGTCTGAAAGACTCCTCGAGCGGAAAATGCGGAATAATAATACAGGTGCCAAACAAGTGTCTGAAAGACTCCTCGAGCGGAAAATGCGGAATGATAATGCCACAGTCGGGCGTCGGGGCGACACCACATAAAGGGCTTATAACAGAAAGTAAAGGCAGTGCATGCCGCAGTCGGACGTCTGAGCGACATCTCATAAAGGGCTTATATCGAAAGTGAGAAACGAGTACACGCCACAGTCGGACGTCTGCGCGACGTCACCTAAAGGGCTTATATCACATTTCATTATTACAACAGCTCGGAGACATAAATTATCACAAGCATGAGACACAAAATAAAGCTTGTCCATCCACTGGAATAACAATAAAACCTGAGATTTTACCACTTGAGCTTGTTCACCGGGGACAAGTTTTTCACATGGATAGATATGGATATAATGTATACACTACTGATCATGGATACGATGATTTGGAAAGAATTGACTCTGCAGAGTTTGTACTTAACCACAGCCAACGGATTTCAGTAGTCACGGGGACTAGTTCCGTCTACGGTGTTCTGGAAGGAACACGTCTAACCAGTACACACCCAATTCAACCATCCGAAGCCAGGGATCACCCTCGGCAATATTCAAGAAAAACCTTGAGTCGGGGAGGCTACAACCTCGCGTAGCATGGGATCAAATTTCTATACGCGCGCTATAAGGGGGTGCCCCCCCTCTCGGTCCCAACCGGAAACACCCATGCCCCCCGACCGAATGACTGGCTTTAATCCTGGGCCAAGGTACCATCATCCCGGCCTCTCTGTTTGGTGTGTACACGGAAAGAGGTTACCAACTTACTAAACCGTATCCTGGCAATGAGACATGTGGTAGCACGGAAAGGGGAAGGGACGATAACACGGCTCCAACCATGTTAATGTCGGAAAAGTCGGATGACACAAGGCTGGCATGCTACAACAGTACCACCTTGCTGCCCTTCATGTCACCACATGATTAGGCCACCTCTCATCAGAGGTCATCGCAACTTTGTAACATGCGGGAAAAGATCGATAACGTGGCTCCAACCATGTTAACGTCGAAGAAAGTCGGATGACGCAAGGCTGGCATGCTACAACAGTACCACCTTGCTGCCCTTCATGTCACTACATGATTAGGCCACCTCTCATCAGAGGTCATCGCAACTTCGGAACAACCGGGTCGTTGCCTTACGAGCAACGAGATATTTACCGACACTCATATGCCACACACAAACTTTCACATGAACATGCAAAACTTCTGCCATATCAAATGTCCAAACATGCTTGCCTGGTTCGGAGAAGTCGGAATCTAGCTCGGCGAAGTTCGCGGCTCCGTCACCTCTCCCGGAACCTACGGCAATCACGAAACGGGTACTAACGTGAAAACCAACACATGCACAGAAACTTTGCCAAATAATTCCCAAATAAATCCCATAAAAAACTAGACAAAATTTTAAGAATGTCAGAAAAAGAATCACTCAAAAATACCTTTTTATTAAAAAGTTATAAAGGTTTCTGTCCAGGGACCTTTCTGTAATGAAACAGAAAAGTTCCAGGGTTTTAACTGAGAAAACAGAAAACGGTTCATTTGGAAATGCGCAAGCGCAAGAGAGAAGATGTATTTTGCCCGAAGGCGTCAACAGAAAACGGTTCGGGGAAATAGAACAGAGGCTGACATGCGGGGCCCGCATGTCAGGTTTGAAAAGGCTCGCCGGCGCTCGAAGACGGCGGTTGACGCCGGCGTCGAACCACGGCGAGTTAGGAGAAACGGAGGGTACCAAGAGCTTCGGTGTCTTCTTCCGCGTCGGTGGGTGGTGGACTCATCCAACGGGGAGCACCACGTCGACGGCGACACTATCTCCGGCGGACGGCGGCTCGGGTGAGGATGGGGAACTCCGGTGGAGGGCTGCAAGCTTCAAGTTGAAGTGCGGGTCAGAACGAGAGATGCATGGTGAAGTTACTGGCAAGAGAATGGAGGCTGCAGAGCACACACGGGGGCGAATCGGGCTGGATCCCGTGGCGGGTCGCGGCGGCCGGAGTCGAGGAAGGAGACCTCCTCGGGGCTCTTCCAGTGGCTAGGCGTGCTCTAGAGGAAGTGCAGGGCTGGTGGGTGCTCGAGTTGAAGCTCGGGACCTCTATTTATAGGCAGATCGACGGGGTGGCCGTGAACGGAGAATCTCCGGCGAGCGATTACGGCGGAGCAGTGGGTTGGCAGAGGGTTTGAGCGGTCGGGCAGCATCGGTGGATGTTACGGGACTCGTTTTGCAGCTAAACGGAGCTGGCCCTGGCGTAATGGCGTCTGCCCGTGGCTCAACGGCGGCAGAGAGCGCGCTCCGCGCCCTGCGGTTCACGACGAGAGCGGCAGCGCATTCGGGGGAGCGGACGGCCACGCGGCGGGCTCCGGTGGTTTGGGCGGCGCTGGGTGGAGTCGTCGGCGCCGTGTCTCCCGCTGGTGTCCGCAAAGCCGCCGCCGGCGTCGGTCACGGGGCGGCGCACCTCCTGCTGCCCGTCGCCGATGCCTGCAAGGTGCCAGGCGCTCGTGCGGTGCAGGAACAAGTGGGCGAGGATGAGGAGCAAGGCGACGCGGCGGTACTGGCGAGATCGATGCCCGTTTCTGAGGAAAACGACAGCAAGCACTGAACTGAAACTCTGAAGTTACTGAAACTTGACAGTGACCATGCATTGCAGGTGTTCGACAGTAGGTTTTGGTAAAGAGGTAAATTTTGCTGGAGCTGTAACTTGGTGAGATGACCACTCAAAGCACCCAGGGGCTGCATGAATTTATTTGGAATTTTTGGAGAAGGTTTTGAATGAATTTCACCAAATTTGCCAAATCTGGTCCAAACTTGCAGCTGATGTAGTTTGAAAATTTTGAACTGGAGACCAGTGGATCTTCATGGTTCTAGGTTGAGGGTTCAAAGGACTAGGAGGGGAAAGAAGTTTGGTGGTAAAAGTCCAAACAGAAAATGGAGTTCCTTTGTAAATCTCCAAGCGGTAGAATAGAAGGCAGAAAATATTTGAATAGAATTTGAATGGAAAATAAATACATGGGGAGGTTCAACTTGCTGGATTTGATGTAAATCATGATCCAGAGGTGAGGGAGTGTTTAGGAGAGAGGATTTGCACTTATGCCATGGCAAGAAGGAATAGTTGAAAGTGGCAAAGTACCTTCCAAAAGCCATAGTGCAAATTCAGAAAAAGGTTTTCAAAAGTTCTTTTCCCAAATGAAAAAAAAACATTTTGTCTTGAGTCCAGATGAAGAGCAAGAACTCCCAAGGTCAAAGGCAGATCTTGGGTGAATCCAAATAAAATTTTTGCCATAAAGAAAATATATGAGAGGGAGAGTTCTCTTGAAGAAATTTTTTTAAATCACTCCCCTCAAGTCAAATAAAATCTTTTCAAAAAAAAATCCAAATAAAAACTTGGGTGCCACAACTCTTAAAAATGGAAATAGACAGAAACCGCATTGAGCAAAGCAGCACGACTTTCAGAGGAATCATCCATAGTCGGGAGGCACGATGCGCTGCGAAAATCACATTAGATGTGGTATTCGGCACGGCGGAGAATTATAGGTCCGAAGAAATCACATTCCAAGTGGCCCCGTTCAGTAGCGGATACCACGCCCTTCTAGGGCGGGAGGCATTCACGATCTTCCAAGCCATACCCCATTGCGGGTACGTGAAGCTCAAAATGCCCGGGCCCAATGGAATCATCCCTCTAGCTAGTGATCCGGACATAGCACTCCGCGCCGAAAACAAAACAGCCGCACTGGCCCTCAAGGCATTATCCGAAGCCCTCGCGGCCGAGGAATTAACTGTGCTGCGCTCCACAGTGGACAGGGACGACGTGATACTCGACAAAAGATCCAAGTCCACCTCTTTTAAACCAGCGGATGAAATAGTCAAATTCCAAGTCCACCCAACGGACCCTACAAAAACAGCTTCCATCGGGGCACAGTTAAACCCCGCTGTAGACGCCGCACTACGGGAGTTCCTGCGCGAGAATTAGGACATATTCGCCTGGCGTCCTTCAGACATGCCAGGAATCCCACGCAGGCCGGCCGAGCATAGCCTTAACATTCTAAAAGGATTCAAGCCGGTCAAGCAGACTCTTCGGCGTTTCTCCGAACCTAAGCGACAAGCCATGGGAGAGGAGCTAGCCTAGTTACTGGAGGCCGGATTCATTAGAGAAATAAAACATCCGGACTGGCTAGCAAACCTGGTGATGGTACCAAAGAAGGATAAATCCTGGCGCCTATGTGTCGATTTCTAGGACCTCAACAAGGCTTGCCCCAAGGATCCCTTCCCCCTCCCTCGCATCGATCAAATTATCGACGCTACTGCAGGACACGACTCATTGTGTTTCCTCGACACATACTCCGGATACCATCAGATTAAGATGGCGGAGTCCGACCAAGCCGCAACGGCATTTATCACCCCATACGGCCCCTTCTGTTTTAACACCATGCCTGTCGGGCTTAAGAACGACGGTGCGACGTATCAACAAAACAGTGGAGGCATAGGTAGACGATGTGGTCGTTAAAACCAGACACGTCGAATCCTTAATAGACGACTTGAGGCTCACGTTCGACAATCGCCGAACATACGACATCAAGCTCAATCCGGAAAAATGCGTTTTCGGCGGGCCCGCCGGAAAGCTCCTGGGCTTCATCGTCTCCAGTAGAGGGATTGAAGCAAATCCGGCTAAAATCCGAGCCCTGTCACAGTTGGCTATCCCAACTGACCTCAAGCAAATCCAGAAATTAACTGGATGCATGGCGGCCTTAAGCCGCTTTATCTCCCGATTAGGAGAAAAGGCACTACCCCTTTATCGCCTTCTTCGGCGCACCGAACACTTCGAGTGGACGGATGCGGCCACGGCCGGATTGGAAGAAATAAAAGCCATCCTGGCCACCAACCCAATCTTGGCCGCGCCAGATGTCGGCGAACCAATGCTGTTATATATAGCGGCAACTCACCAAGTTGTAAGCGCAGTGCTCGTCATCGAACGAGAGACGGACGGACATAAATTCCCACTTCAAAAGCCGGTATACTATGTATCCACTGTCCTCACTCCATGCAAATCACGGTACCCACATTATCAAAAGATAGCATACGCGGTATTTATGGCGTCCCGGAAGTTACGACACTACTTTCAAGAGTGTTCAATTACGGTGGCCTCGGAAGTACCACTCAACGACATAATAAACAACCGCGATGCCACGGGCCGGATTGCCAAATGGGCTATAGAGCTCCTCCCGTTCGACATAACATATAGACCACGGCGAGCCATTAAGTCGCAAGTACTGGCCGATTTTGTCGCCGAATGGACAGAAGCCGAACTCCCTAAAGAATACGGCGTGTACTCCAATTGGATCATGCACTTCGACGGCTCTAAAATGCTGGCTGGTCTGGGGGCTGGCGTCGTCCTGACGTCCCCCACAGGAGATACAGTCCAATACGTACTCCAAATACTCTACACATACTCCAACAATGCGGCCGAATACGAGGCCCTGTTACATGGTCTCCGGATGGCAGTTTCCATGGGCATTCAACGCCTGGAGGTGCGTGGGGACTCAAACCTCGCAATATCCCAAATAAATGGAGATTTCGACGCCAAGGATCCGAAAATGGCGGCTTATCGCAACGCCGTCCTCAAAATGTCAGCTCGGTTCGAGGGCTTGAATTCCACCATGTGGCTCGGGAAAACAATCAGGCGGCGGATATCCTCGCCCGTATCGGCGCTAAGCGCGACCATGTCCCACCTAACATCTTCTTGGAAAGGATGTTTAAGCCATCCGTGGTATGGGAAAGGGAAACCGGTAACAATAGTCCGGACCCGGCCACAACACCAGATACCGAACACTCTGACGCAATCGGAGGCTCTGCCACCGAAATAACACCTTCAGCCCACGTGATAATGGCCGTCATCGCCCCGTGGACAGAACCATTCCTTGCCTACCTAACCAGGCAGGAACTACCCGAGGACCAAAATGAGGCACGCTGCATAGTGCGGCGGTCTAAAGCCTACAAGGTCCACGAGGGAGAGCTTTATAAGAAAAGAACTACCAGAGTCCTTCAAAGGTGCATCTCCGAAGAGGAAGGGCGAAAGCTTTTGGCAGAAATCCATGCCGGACTCGGCGGCCACCACGCCGCAGCCCGGGCCCTTGTAAGCAAGGCCTTCCGTACATGTTTCTATTGGCCGACGACCCGAGCAGACGCACAGGACCTTGTTCAACGTTGCGTCGGTTGCCCGCTTTTTGCAAACCAAAGCCATATGCCGCCTACCGCTTTACAAACAATCCCCATTACTTGGCCCTTTGCGGTCTGGGGGCTTGATATGGTCGGACACCTCAAAGGGGGAACCCATAAGAAAAAATACCTATTGGTCATGGTGGACAAATTCACCAAATGGATAGGAGCCAAACCAGTCAAAACGGCTGAATCCGGACCAGTGATAGACTTCATATCTGGGGTTGTACACCGTTATGGCATCCCCCACAGCATCATCACCGACAACGGCTCGAACTTTACAGCCGACGAGGTAAAACTTTGGTGCAGCAACATGGGCATCAAGCTCGATTATGCTTCTGTCTGTCACCCGCAAACTAACGGTCAAGTCGAGCGAGCAAATGGTCTTATCATGAGCAGCATTAAACCCAGATTAGTGCGGTCCTTAAAGGAATCAAACACGCACTGGGTAGAGGAGCTCGACTCCGTACTATGGGGGCTGCGGACCACGCCGAATCGCACTACCGGATACACACCGTTTTTTATGGTGTACGGCGCAGAGGCGGTACTGCCCTGCGACATAATTCATGACTCACCTCGAGTGCGCATGTATGAAGAGAAAGAAGCCGAGCTTGATCGGCAGGATAGTTTGGACGCCCTGGAGGAGGAGCATGATGTGGCAAAAGCCCATTCCACATTCTATCAGCAACAGGCTCGAAGGTATCAAAGCAGAGAAGTACGGGCCAAAACCTGTAATGTTGGCGAACTCGTTCTACGCCTACCGGAGAAGAAAAGAACAAGCTCAAGCCCAAACGGGAAGGTCCCTTCATTATTGACCAAGTTCTGACCGGTGGAGCGTACCGTCTGTGGGATGCATCGAACAATTGACTCGAGCCAAGTCCATGGAACGCAGCCAGACTCCGAAGGTTCTACGCCTAGTGCCGAACTCTATGTTCGTCTCTTTACCTCCGTCAATTTTTTCAATATCCGTTATCTGTCTTTTATCTTTTTCTTTTTTTTCCTTTTCTTCAAGGTCTTAAAAGGCTAAATTGTGTCTTGACTACACAATCTTGACGCGCTAACCGCACTCATTATACCTGGGGGCTTCTTATACAGAAGCTTAATATAACTATTTTCCGGGCTCTATGCCCCACACATGTGTTATTCTTCCACATGTACCTTTTTTCGCCATTATATGCATCGATATGACTTAAGTTTTGGCCAAGCTGGGTTGCCTGGCTCTTGTGTTTATGTCCTACGTTCCCGTTAATTAGGCTAGGGCATAAGGGGAGCACCTGTGCGATTGTTACTGCCGGGTCAGCCGGATGTGTACCTCAGACTGGGTGAAGCCGAAAGCTAGCGTTCTTAAGGGAATACTCGGTCGGTGAACAAAAGATGACTTTTACTTATTTCAATACATGCCCCCAGATGTTTATAGCCTGCGTCTCTTTTCGCAGTTCGGACATGCACATTACGACATGCGTACCCAGGGAAAGGAACCCTTAACGGAACTATTCTCCCTGGAAGATGTTTCTTACTATCCATGTAATATAACATAGCTAGTTGGGTACTTGTCCGTTCAAGCACTTATGACCCCTACGCCTGGTTTCCACGCATACCCCAGTTTTTACATAACTGAGCGGGTATTCGGATACACTCCGGACTATCGGGTCCAGAGGTCGAAGCGAAAAGGTCCGCCATGACAAATGATTTACAATCCGGCTAGAGACAATATATGTCACTTGAAGTACACAGTCGCTTAGACTGACTAAATTCTTCTTCTATACCATCCAACAGGCTGTCTAGCCTACAATCCTGTTGGGAATACTTTGCGGCTAATTCTACTTGGTCATACACCAAACTGACGGGGATCTCCTTCCCGTCAGGCCCCACAGGTCCGACCTCGGCCATGTGGTTAGGGTCAGCCTTGGTATACCGCGTCTTCACCATGGCCCAGGCTTCCCTCGCACCTTGTCGGCAGGCTGATATCTTCCATAATTGGAAGCGTCGTCGCGCTCCCTTGAGCTTCTCTACAAGCTCCCCCATGCCTCCTGGCAGGGAGACGGATGGCCACAAGGCTTGGGCAATGCCCTGCATCACCTGCCGAACTTGTTCGTGCAGTTGTGAGAGCTCTGGCAGAAGATCACCCGCGGACCCGGGCATTTCCTCTTCGGGACGACCCGTCAGCATACCTTCAGATATAAGTATGTTAGCCGGTTTCTTTGCCGAACTCTTTAAAAGTTCATTCAAGCACTTACTGAAAATGCTGCGTCGAAGCCTCTTATTCTCCTTTACGGAGTCAGCAAGCTGGGCCCGAACATCCTTCAGTTCCATGCCCAGCTGGATATTGGCATCTTGGAGATTGTTCTTCTCCTCCCTAACCTTTTTAAGCACGCGCTCACCAGCCTTTAGCAGTCGTTGGGCATGCGGCTCGTTCCCTATCACGACCTCCGGATTCACTCCGGAGTCATCTGCAGAATCTATTGCTAGATTTGCATGCATGCCGCATACTATCCGGTACCTGTCATTTTTTGCAATAGATACAAGTGTTACCAGAGGGGGCCTTCTCGGACTCCTTCAGCGCGGCAACTGCGGCCTGTAGCTGGGCTTTGCACTCTTCCATCTCTTGAGACAATTGGGTATTCTTCTCTGTAAGAACTTGCACAAATAATGATCCTTACATCAGTTGTGTCAACTGTTTCAAGTCTCAGGGGCTACTGATATATATAATTATCAGATTTTCTTACCCGTATATCCTTTACATACTGGTCCATGGCTCTGGTAAGACCATTTTGAGCAGCACGGATGTACGTGTCTCCTGAGTTGAAGGCATCAAACGCCTCTTGGGAGAAACAAGCGTCACGGAGTACGGCCCGGCGACGCCTGTGATTCATAGCGCTCTCCACTTCGGAATTTGTAGCGGATAGCCTATCCGCATCCTCTGTAGGAGGAACATCCGGCGTTCGCCCCATGTTAGCTTCCGCCTCCATGTCCGGCCCTGGAGCCTGACTGGTGGAGGCGTGATCGGCAACCTCTCCAGATATAGTCCGGCGAGCGTTTTTCCTATTAGGAAACATGGACATTATTATATTTTAAAAGACGACAACCACGGAGCAAGGTTCTGTATCATACCTCTATGACGGCGTCTCAGTCCTGACTGCCTTCCTTTTTAGCCTACCCGGCTTCGGTGCCCCTTGTTGGCGAGTCACTGCGGGTTCGGCATGGCGTCCCAATGGCCTTCCCTGTAAGACACCATATGTGTACGGTAGGTGAAGTGCAGAAAAGGGGATCGTTCTCGGAAGTTGGGACTCCGGTTTTACTTATGTGCGATGCAGGGAGTAGTCCAGGATAGTCGGCTATGATGGCCACCATGGCGTCATCCCGCAGCTCAATTGATACAATGTCCTGTCGATCAGCTCCACAAATATGTCCGGATCCTCTTCGAGTCCGGGATCGAGGGCCCGATCAGGGTCCTCCGGTGGTGGAGGCGGGCTGTGGACCTCCCTTACGGCTTTTCGCAGTTCCTGCCATGAAACGGCAAGGTAAATACTTATGACAAAGAATGCGGGAAGGTTGGGAGTAAAAGGTGACAGCTCACCCAGCTTGGAGTGTTGTACATGGAGAACCATCCCGTGGCTTAATGCGGATGAACTCCTCTTCCTCTCCCTTGTACAAATCGGACAGGATTCTTGCTAGAGCAGCAACTGAGTCCGGTCCCTTACGCCCGCAGCGGGTGGCATCATCTTCCCCGTTAAAGTGCCACATGGGGTGCCCTCGATATTGAAGTGGCTGCACCCCCCGCATTATACATATTGACATAACCTCGATTATTGTCAATCCGTATTGAGCCAGCACTTTTATCCGGCCCATCAGGTAAAGGACTTCTCCTTTATCTTCCTCCTGAGGGCTCCGAGGGCGCCAGCTGTGGTGTTTCTTCAGGGGAGCACTGTCGAACTCAGGGAGGCCCATCCGAATAGGGTCCGGAAGGGGGACGTCCTCCATATAAAACCACTCTGAAGGCCAGTCCTCAGATGTCTTCTTCGGAGTACCGGACAGGTATCCGGTCCCGGCGATGCGCCATATTTCGGCCCCGCCCACTTGGTACAGTGATCCCTCCCGTGTACGGGGTACGAGGCAGAATAACCTCTTCCATAGCTCGAAATGAGCTTCGCAGCCAAGAAACAGCTCGCAAAGGGCGACATAGCCAGCAATGTGTAATATGGAGGCGGGGGTGAAATTATGCATCTGGAGGCCATAGAACTCCAGGAGCCCGCGGAGGAATGGATGAATTGGAAATCCAAGCCCTCTTAATAAGTAAGGGACGAGGCATACCCGCTCCCCCATGGATGGGCTGGGAAAGATCTCCGCTTGCTCCCCGCCGTTATAGGTGGCGAGCCCGGCTCGAACGGGGACCATATATGCTGGAGGGAGAAACCCCTGGGTCTGCAACTCTACTAATTGGCTGTGAGGGACGGAACACTTCTTCCAATTGCCGGGCTTAGGGCTACGGGAGCGAGAGGAGGAGCTGCGATGACCGGCCATGTTGGAATGGATTTTTTCCCGGGCGCGCTCCGATGGATACTCATTGTGGGAGGATGGTGTGATCTGGATATGAGAATCCCCGTCTCTTTAATAGGCGATTTACCCACATGGCTAGGGTGACAAATGTCAAAATGCCCCGGCTTCTCGCATTCGCTCGACGCGTGGTGGATATCCATTATTAGGCACGGGAGCCAAGGAGCGCAACATTTATGGAAGCCGGACGCTACTCAACAAGTATTCAAAATTTGCAGAAGAACCCGCCTTGCAATGCCGAAGACAATCTGCGCGCCGGACTCATCGTCATTGAAGCCTGGTTCAGGGGCTATTGAGGGAGTCCTGGATTAGGGGGTCCTCGGACAGCCGGACTATATCCTTTGGCTGGACTGTTGGACTATGAAGATACAAGATTGAAGACTTCGCCCCTGTCCGGATGGGACTCTCCTTGGCGTGGAAGGCAAGCTTGGCGATACGGATATGTAGATTTCCTCCCTTTTAACCGACTCTGTGTAACCCTAGCCCCCTCCGGTGTCTATATAAACCGGAGGGTTTAGTCCATAGGACAACAACAATCATACCATAGGCTAGCTTCTAGGGTTTAGCCTCTATGATCTCATGGTAGATCAACTCTTGTAATACTCATATCATCAAGATCAATCAAGCAGGAAGTAAGGTATTACCTCCATCGAGAGGGCCCGAACCTGGGTAAACATTGTGTCCCCCGCCTCCTGTTACCATCCGCCTTAGACGCACAGTTCGGGACCCCCTACCCGAGATCCGCCGGTTTTGACACCAACAATGATGACGATGACGGATGAACAGTGTTCGCCTATGCAACAACAGTGACCAGGGTATGGCCGACACGTCCGTGCGTGTCCGATGGGACGTCGTAGTTGACTTCGGGCAGCCAGCTTGCTGGAGAAGCCGGTCGCGGGCATGAGTCGGAGCAGCCGACCCGGACAGGCGGGCACCCCGTCCGGTTCACCGTCTTGGGACTACCCGGGGGTCATCCCCCCGATACCTCCAATTGCCTGGACCCATCAAAGTGAATAGTCCAATATGTGTTATCCGGCTTCTCCTCGGGCATCTGCAGCTCTGTCCAATCATTTATGAACTCCACAAGCGCTTGAGACTTGATAGCTGTGCGAGGCATATACTTCAAACCATGGGGTCCAAGCTCAATGACCCACTTGGCTACTCGACCTGTGGCTTCTCGGTTTTGAATAATATCCCCTAAAGGGGCAGAACTGACCATAGTTATGGGATGAGCTAGAAAATACTGCTTGAGCTTTCGACTAGCCAAGAACACCCCATATACAAGCTTCTGCCAATGCAGATACCGCTGCTTGGACTCAATGAGCACTTCACTGATGTAGTAAATCGGCCGCTGAACCGGGTGCTCCTTGCCTGATTCTTTCCTTTCCACTACAATCGCCACGCTAACTGCTCGGCTGTTGGCAGCCACATATAATAACAAGGGATCCTTATCAATAGGAATAGCGAGAACCGACGGCTCAGCTAACTGTTTCTTCAAGGCCTAAAATGCGTGATCAGCAGCATCACTCCAGACAAAGTGATCTGTCTTTTTTATCATCTGGTAAAGAGGGATAGCCTTTTCACCCAACCGGCTTAAGGACGCAATTCGACCGGCCAGACGCTGAACATCATTAATACACACTGGCTTAGCCAGGGAAGGAATAGCCTTAATTTTTCTCGGGTTAGCTTCAATACCTCGTTCAGAAACCAGAAAGCCCAAGAGCTTGCCTACTGGCACACCAAAAACACACTTGGCCGGGTTAAGCATCATCTTGTAGACCCGGAGATTGTCAAAGGTCTCCTTCAAATCATCTATCAGGGTCTCCTTCTTCATAGACTTCACCACAATATCATCCACGTAAGCATGAACATTGCGTCCAAACTGATCATGAAGGCAATTTTGCACACATCACTCGTAAGTCGCCTGGGCACTCTTGAGCCCAAAAGGCATCGACACATAACAAAAGGCTCCAAAGGGAGTGATGAAAGCTGTCTTCTCCTGGTCCTTAACTGCCATCTTGATATGATGATAACCAGACTAAGCATCCAAAAAGCTCAAACGCTCACAACCCGCCGTAGCATCAATAATTTGATCAATACGGGGGAGAGCAAAAGGATCAGTCGGACAAGCCTTGTTTAAATCTGTGTAATCCACACACATATGCCAAGTGCCATTCTTCTTAAGTACAAGCACCGGGTTAGCCAACCACTCAGGATGAAAGACTTCAACAATGAACCCAGCCGCCAAGAGCCGGGCCACTTCTTCACCAATGGCCTTACGCCTCTCTTCATTAAAGCGACGAAGGAATTGCTTGACCGACTTAATCTTCAGATCAATGAGTGTGCGCAGCGAGTTCCCTCGGTACACCTGGCATATCAGAAGGTTTCCATGCAAAGATGTCCCGGTTCTCACGGATGAACTCGATGAGTGCACTTTCCTATTTTGGATCCAGATTAGCACTCATGCTGAACTGCTTGCATGAATCTCCAGGAACGAAGTCAACTAGCTTAGTATCATCTGCCGACTTGAACTTCAACAAGGGGTCATGTTCTGTGGTTGGCTTCTTCAGAGACATCATATCCGCTGGGTCAACATTATCCTTGTAAAATTTCAATTCTTCTGTTGCACAAATAGACTCAGCGTAAGCAGCATCACCTTCTTCACACTCCAAGGCTATCTTGCGACTTCCATGCACCGTGATAGTGCCCTTGTGACCCGGCATCTTAAGCTACAAATAAACATAACATGGCCTCGCCATGAATTGTAACACCCCAAAATTTTTACCTTGTTTTATTAATTAAAATTTTGCCAGGAAATTAAACTTTTATTTTCTGGATTTATCTTTTGATTTCAGAACCTCTCTTTTTGTGGAGTTTTTACCCCAAGTGAAAACTTTCCAAAATATTATTGGACTTGTATACCCTCTCAAGAAAACATTTCTTTTATCAGTGGATTTATTTGCCTAATTGTTTTTCCTGAGCTTTATTCTTTTAAAAATGATTTTTATAAGCTTTAGAGCCTCATTTGCACTACAACCCTTTCAAACACTTCTTTAAAATTCCCACCAAAATTTAGAGATGTCATGTGATGTTCCCACATCACTTTTATGCAAAAATCTCTTTTAGTCATTTGGAGATTTTGAGCCCTACCTCAAGTTTTCAAATCTGGTCCAGTTTATATTTTGCACTACAACCCTTTCAAACACTTCTTTAAAATTCCCACAAAAATTTAGAGATGTCATGTGATGTTTCCACATCACTTTTATGCAAAAATCTCTTTTAGTCATTTGGAGATTTTGAGCCCTACCTCAAGTTTTCAAATCTGGTCCAGTTTATATTTTGCACTACAACCTATTTAAATATTCATTTAAAACTTCCACCAAAATTAGGGGAGGTCAGTAGGAGTATA
Organism: Triticum aestivum; assembly: GCF_018294505.1. NCBI lineage: Eukaryota > Viridiplantae > Streptophyta > Magnoliopsida > Poales > Poaceae > Triticum > Triticum aestivum. The sequence continues at coordinate 93,330,485 of NC_057811.1, read as the reverse complement.
TTATTCATCTTTGTGCAAAAACCCACTAATGTTCTTTGAAAAATTTGAGCAAAACATCCTCTTTTGCTCTCTGGTCCAGTTTGGCTTTTTCTACAGCAACTCTAATTTTTGTTGCTCTAATGCCCATGATTCTTTTTCCTGCTTATAGACCACTCTACCAAACCCTTAAGTCTAGGAGAGTGGACCCATTGGAGTATTTTTAGTCCATGCAATAATAGCCTTTAGTTTCTGCCCAGAATTGGTTTTCTCAAAAACTTGCACTAACAAGTTTCTAGTTTTTACCAACTAACATTGCCACCCTCTCTATCATACAAAGAGACTATGATCTGGAGTTTTTGGCAACCCCAAGAGTTGCCTAGATGCCCTTGGCATTCTGTCAAGCACCTTGTGTGCAAGGTCGGTTTTGACATGGTTTTTAGTTTGCACATGGGACCTGCTTGCTTCGCCTAACCAGCATGCCTCATGGCTCTACCTTAGTCTATAGCCCCACCCTACTAAACCTCATGTGGATTGGAGTCCCCTGGCATGCCTTGGCATTTTGCCGAACGCCTGGCGTGCGTGCTCTGGGCACGGCCAGAGCGCGCGTTTTGCACGTGCGTGCGCACGGGTCGCCGCGTCCCGCCCCTGGCCCTTGCTCGCCTGAAGAGCCACGCCCGTCCTCATCCGCTCGCCAGAACCCTCCAAGCCCTCCCCTGGCACCCTACAACGCCGCCGTCAGAGCGCCCTTGGCGGCACCCCGGCGTCCACAGCAGCCTCTGCCATGGACGGCGCCGCCCAAGCCACACGCGCGTGCCAGCTACCCCCTGGAACAGCTCGAGCTCATCCGCAAGCTCGTCGGCAAGCGCGCGTCGCCACCACGTCGCCCTGCAGCTACAGAATGGCGGTTCGCCGTTCTTATCCACGGCCGCCGCGGAACCGACCTTGGCCGCCTATAAGAGGAGCCCCCGAGCTCGTCCAGACCCTCAGGCGACCTCAGGCCATCTCCCTAGTGCTCCCATAGCCAACAATCGACGGAGGGAGGCCTTCTTCCTCGTCTCCGGCCAGTTCGGCCGCCGCCACGCTCCTATGCCGAACGTCGCGAACAGGGCCTCCCTAGTCCTTCTAGCGCCACCGTACGACTCCCCTTGACCGTGCGGAGCTGCCCAGCACCTCAAACTCGCTCGGGAATCACCATAGCCCAAAGCCCCAAACCTCCCGAAGCTGCCGTCCGCCGCGGAGCTCGCCGCCGGCGACTCCCTCCATCCCCGCCACCTCCTCGACCACCGGGAGGACCTCCCTGGACCAGCGGATCCATCCCCGCCCTCAGAATCCCGCGGGGAGCCGCCGTTCGTCGACGGCGATCGCCGGAGCCCCGCCACCGCTCGGCCAGAAAAGAAGGAGGCGCGGGCGACTGGTCAAACTTGACCAGTGGGCCCAAAGGACCCACTGTCAGTGACCCACGAGTCGACCCACGCTGGCTTAAGTGGAAACGTATTCCACCGAATACGCCTTCGCTAGGGGAAAACGTAAGCCCCCGAACCGTTTTCTTTTTCTGTTTTTTTATTAAAAACAGAACTTTGACTGGCTATAACTTTTTAAATCTAAGTCCAATTGATTTGATTCTTTTTCTGTTGTTTCTCAAATTTTGTCTAGTTTATTTTCATATTTATTTGAAAATTTTCCAAACAACTTTTTTGTACTGTTTTAAAATTATGTGTTAATTTAAATTTCTTCAAAATAGGATTTTGGAGAGAGAAGAAAACTTTCAAAAAGTTTTTGGGATGCACCCTGCCTCTCCACAACTTGAAGGCAAGCATTCTGAACCCGGGCATAATATTTTTGTGTGTTGTTTGATACGGTTACAACACCACCTTGACATGGAGCATTCGTTATTTTATGTGGCGATACAATCATACGCATGAGTGCATAATGAAGATTCTTTGCTGTTAAAAATGGATATGCTGGTGATAGTAATCATCCTCGTAAGCTTTTCATGCATACCGTAAGGAAGCCTGGAAAGTCTCTGTCTTGGGTAGACACGAGCTTGTCCCTAGTTCCTCGTTGAGACGAGTGTGTCCGGTATGGCATGATGAGGTATGATGAGTGGTGATTCTGTCTGTTAGTTGAAATATATTTGTTATGCTAATCATACAGGAAATACTTGGACCTCCTGAGTCGGCCGTAGATCGAGTCTTGTTCCAGTAACCCCCATACTTGTTTCGTACTACCACTTGTCCCTGCCGCAGGTAGGGTACGGTTCAGTAAGTTGTCAACCCCACCAAGCACACACCGTACAGAGAGGCCATGGTGGAAGATACCGGAGGCATCCGGTAGGCATGCCACCTGGTCCGGGGGCATGGGTGTTTCCGGTTGTAGCCGGGGGGAGTGGCTTCCCTAGTTTGCGCGCGTTATAAATTTTGTGATCCCATGCTAATCGAGGTTGTAGCCTCCCCACTTAGAGTTTTGCTTGATAGGTGTCGTGGGTGATTCCAGACACCGGTAAGTTAGCCTGGTGTGTGCGGTCAGGTGTGTTTTCAACTAAAAGACCGTAGACGGAATTAGTCCCGATGGACTAAAGAAATCCGTTACTCGTGGGTAAAGAGTACACCCTCTGTAGAGGTTAAATCTATTCGAATAGCCATGTCCATGGGTAAGGACTACAGTCTGAGATGGGTCAAGTGTCGGTCTTAGTGTTGGTCTTCGGAGGAGAAACTACTAAACCGGAACATGGATCATGACTTGTGACTTATGATGATTGTGATTGTTATTATATTGGACTAACCCTTTTTATTATTTGAATTATTGAGTATCGCTGGGACGGTTCTACCTCCTGGATACTCACTGCGATTATTCTCTTATAAGCCCTCTATGTGGTGTCGCTCAGACGCCCGACTGTGGCATGCTTGTTATTTAAATTACTTATAAGACCTTTATGTGGTGTCGCTCAGACGCCCGACTGTGGCATGCTTGTTATTTAAATTACTTATAAGCCCTTTATGTGGTGTCGCTCAGACGCCCGACTGTGGCATGCTTGTTATTTAAATTCTTTATAAGCCCTTTATGTGGTGTCGCTCAGACGCCCGACTGTGGCATGCTTATTATTTCTATTATTTATAAGCCCTTTATGTGGTGTCGCATAGACGCCCGACCGTGGCATGCTTGTTATTTCTTTTATTTATAAGCCCTTTATGTGGTGTCGCTCAGAAGCCCGACTGAGGCATGATTTATCTTATTATCTTTTCGAGGCGTCGCTTCAGACACTCGATCGGTGCATACTATTTCTACTCCCGTATTGCATATTCATATTTTATATGAACAACCTGCATGCGTGCATCATGGATTTTTTTATTTCGTGACTGACGTTATGATCATAGAATATTTCGGAGTATGATTATCCCTTGTTATATTATACCCGTGTTCATAATGTTTGCGAGTACATTCAAAAGTACTCACTGGCTTGTCCCTGGCTATTGTCTTGGCCAGATTTCTCGCATGGAGAGGAGCGTTGCGATGACAGCCCCGGAACCTACGCAATGATGATAGCAGTCTCGCAAAGATAGGAGTTATCCTGGTCAGCTGTTCCTATGGGAAATGGAGTCCCATAGACGTAGATGAACCACGAACCGCTTCCGCCATCAACCACTAGAAACCAAGTGTTGTACGCATAGGCCACAATGGTCTTGTACTACATATTTTGTACTTTGCTTGGAATTTCTGTATCAAGTTGGTGCCTCATCAGCTAACAGTAATCCTCGGGCTGGTGAGCACAAGGGCCATTTTCTGGGAAATTAATATCCCGAAAAACCGGTCCTGACATGAATTTAGCATAAGCCGGCCGTCCAAACAGAGCATGATACAGGCTCTAGATCTTAACAACTTCAAATGTTAAAGTCTCCGCTCTGGAATCATGTTCATCTCCAAAGGCTACTTCCAAAGCAATCTTGCCCACCGGGTACGCCGACTTACCAGGCACCACTCCATGGAAAACAGTTTTGGACGGTTTAAGATTTTTGTCAGTTAATCCCATGCGACGGAAAGTATCATAGTAAAGGATATTAATGTTGCTGCCTCTATCCATGAGTACCTTAGTGAACTTGTACACTCCGACCTGAGGTGCCACCACCAGCGCCAAGTGACCCGTATTATCAACCCGGGGCGGGTGATCCTCACGACTCCACACAATGGGCTGCTCAGACCATCGTAAGTAACGGGGAACCGCCGGCTCAACGGCGTTCACTGCCCTTTTATGGAGCTTTTGATCCCGCTTGCATAAACTCGTGGTGAAAACATGGTACTGCCCACTATTCAATTGCTTCGGGTTGCTCTGATAACCAGACTGCTGTTGCTGATTCCCCTGACCAGACTATTGATTAAAACCACCTTGATTGCCTTGGCCCTGAAAACCGGAATTAGAACTGCCACCACCGTAACCCGGACTGTGAGAGCCGGAACCTGAGCCGCCTCCCGGCCCATGATTCTCTTGAAAAAGATTGGAATTTTTGTACTCCTTCATAATGAAGCAATCCTTCCAGAGGTGAGCGGCCGGCGTTTCCCGTGTACTATGCTTCGGGCAGGGCTGATTCAGCAGCTGCTCAAGATTGAAACTTGGCCCCCCAACCCGGGGAGGTGGCTTTCCCTTACGAGGCTGCCCATTATTCTGCGTATTGGTGTTGGCCACAAAATCCAAACTATTATCAGCCTTGCGCTTACCGTTGCCTCCGTGACTCGCCGGGTTGTGCTGCTGCTCTTTGGTGTTGCTACTCTTCTTTCCCTTTCCCGGATTTTCATCATCAGACTCGGGGTCCTTGGTACTATCAGAGTTAGCATACTTAACCAGAGCCGCCATTAGCTCCTCCATGTCATTGCAGTGGCGCTTGAGCCGCCCTAGCTTCTGCTTAAGGGGCTCAAAATGACAATTCTTCTCTAACATCAATACTGCTGAGCCGGCATTGATACGTTCCGATGAGTGCAGGATAGTTGAGACCCGGTACACCCAATGGGTTGTTGACTCGCCTTCTTCTTGGACACAGGAGTCCAAATCCACAATTGACATGGGCTGCTTACATGTATCTTTAAAATTCTGGATAAACCGGGCTTTTAACTCGGCCCATGATCCAATGGAGTTGGCAGGCAGCCGTTTCAACCAAGTACAGGCTGTCCCATCCAACATCATGGTAAAATACTTAGCACACGCATCATTGCTAACATCCAGCAGCTCCAAGGCCATCTCATAACTCTCAACCCATGCTTCAGGGGGCAGGTCAGCTGTGTAGTTAGGCACCTTACGATGACCCTTGAAATCCTTGGGCAAACACATGTTACGTAGAGCCGGCACTAAACATGGCACACCCAAGGTTCTAGAGGTCACGCCTGCCTCTACCGAAGTCGTTGGATGAACCAGAGAATGTTGATGAGCCGTGTACTGAGCCGCCAACTCAGCCTCCCGACGCGCTCTACCCTGAGCCACTGGAGTCTGAGCATTAGCACCACTGCACGCCGGGTCATGTCCATGAGGCGGGTTACGGCACCGTTCACCGCTTGAGACCGTTGGGGAGTCAATGTGCCTGCTGTAACTCCTGCTTGGACATGGTGTTGAGTGGATACGATCACGACTATATGAGTAAGCCGCTTGTTGAGCCACCACCGCCTGAAGCAATTCTCCGGCTCGTCGTATTTCCATTGCCGCTGGCGATTCGCCTTCAACCAGTAGAGCTACCAGTCGTGTCGCCTCCACAATCATATTATCAAAAGGGTTAGAATAATGACCTGGCGGCGTTGGTACATACTGAGGCGGAGCAGTATTCAAACGGGGCGGCTCCATCGTGCGCGGCTGAGCTGGCGCTCCAGCCCCAGGTGCTTCAACCCGGTTTACCTCCGGCGGGTTACTGGTCCCCGCTCCAGGCGTGTTAAAGAGATTCCTCGGCTCAGAAACCGGAGGTAGATGACTCCGGTGCCTCCTCCTCATAACCTCATTTGAAGCGTTCTGATCCATCGTGAGCCGGAAAGACTCTGACTGAATCTGTTGCGCCTGAGTATCTAACGCAGCCCGCTCCGTGGCCATCCTGGTGTTTTCTGCGTTCAGCTCCTCCTAGGCCTATGCTATCTCGTCACGCAATTTTGCAATCTCCGCGTTATACTGAGCTTGATTTTCCGGGTTAACCTCCGCTCTTAACAATGCTGTAAGAGTGTCCAACAAGTCGGACAAGAACTGAGCTGGTGGGCGCACAGGGCCTCCTGCCCTGGCCGCCGTTGCCGTTGCTGACTTGGAGATTATTGCTGCTGCAGTCGTAGAATTCTGTCCTGGCTGTGTACCGGCCATGAAAATCGCGACCCTATTCGGTGGCTCATAGGGATCCGGAATACTATCGCCATCGGAATAGCCCCCAAGTTGGCCGTCTTGCAGTCGATACAACGATTCAGTCTCGCCGGTGGATGACTCACCATCAGAGTATATGACCATCTCACCGCCAGACACAGATCTATCCTCAAATTCTGCCCCATGGATGAATCCAACGAAGGCGCGTATCACGGCGGGCTGAACTCGGGCGGGTCGTGCACGCTGAGCCGTCTCGATGATGTCAGTGCAGATGTCTGGCTCAAGGCCCGGTTTGCCGATCTTGCCGATGAAGACGTGGATTCCGCCGAAGGGGACCCGATACCCGTACTCAATTGAGCCGGCCTCGGGGCCCCAGCCTGCATCGTTGATGTAGAGCTTGCCGCGACGACTCTTGGTCATCCGACCCACATCGTACCCCTTGATCCCCTCGAAGCTGCCCTTCAAGAACTCAAAACCACCGTGCGCTGGCCCCACGGTGGGTGCCAACTGTCGTGGAATTATCACGGCAGATGTCCTAGCAGGAGGTCTTAGTCGTGGAGCCATCGCGATGAGGTTAGCTTAAAGGGGTTAAACGGGACAAAGGACACAGAGAGTTTATACTAGTTTGGCCCCTTGCGGTGAAGGTAAAGGCCTAATCCAGTTTGAGGTGGTATTGCTTATGTTTCGATTACCAGGGAGCGAATACGCTTAACCTAGCTTTCGATCTCTTGTTCTTCGTCCTAAGCCGCCGCTGGGTCATCCCTTTATATACACAGGTTGATGCCCGCGACTCACAGAGTCCCGCCCGTCTCATAATCAATGTGTTCGGCTCAATGACTAATTATCCTTGCCTTAAAATTCAAGTCATACATATATGGCGGTTTACACCTATGGGCCTCATGTCGCCTTTGAGCTTTAGGCCCTTAGCAAGTCTGCTTCATGAACCGCCATCTTCAACATCTTCATGGGCTTTGTTTTGATGGATCACCGTTGGTATAATCCGGCCCCTCCTGGGCAGGTCATACCCAATAGTTATATCCCCAAAAACCGGCGAGTGGAGCTGTCACTAGAAGATGCTCCCGAGGATCTCCACCTCGAAGAACTCCTTCCCAATGGGTTCATCATGTTCGCGTACAATTTTCTGAAAAATTTTGGGTGACAAAAATTTATCAACAAAACTTTATAAGATTGATAGTAGCTACTCATAGGGATACATAGAGACCATAGCAAGCATTCAAACTACTTAGAACACTAAGAATTCAACATGCAAGCTCATCTACAACAGTACCAAGAGTAGCTAATTATTCAGAACGTAAACCACTAAAACAAAAACTAATTGGACAAACGGTGGAGTCACATACCAAGCAACGATCCCCTGAAACAGTTTCGGAAACGGAGCTTCGAGCAAAGAGATCGAAATCCGCGGGTTTGAGAGCAAGAACACGGGAGAGAGAGAGCAATGGAGAATTTTTTCTAGAGGTAAGTGATGATGTGGTGTGAAGGGATAAGTGAGGTGGCCCACGTGGGGACGACAACCCACCAGGGCGCGCCTGGGGGTCCTGGCGCGCCTAGGTGGGTTGTGCCCGCCTGGTGCACCTCCCTCTGATATTATTTGCACTAGAAATTCTCAAATATTCAGAAAAAAAATCGTATTAAATTTCCAGAGCATTCTGAGAACTTTTATTTTTGGGTCATTTTTTTATTGCACGGGAAATTCAGAAAACAGATAAAACATGGAATTTTATTTTATTTAACTAATAAAAACAAAAAACAAAAGGTAGGGACAGAAGGTAGTGCTTACTAAATTCATCAACTTTATACCTCTAAAAAATGATCCATTAATAAGGTTGATCAGGTCTTATTAACAACCACTTTCGATTAGCATGAAGCCGGAGAACTTCCGTAAATCACTAAGTTACCTCAACGGGGATGTGAATATCCCCCACAATAAGCATTTCATATTTCTTTTTAACAGTAGGTAGAGGTAGATGAAAACTTCCAATAGTGATTATCGGAGATTTTTCAATAACATTAATACCATTCACTTGGAATTGTTTCTTCGGAAAGTGCACTGTATGCTCATTACCATTGACATGAAAAGTGACCTTGCTTTTATTGCAATCAATAACACCCCCTGCAGTATCCAAGAAGGGTCTACCAAGGACAATCGACATGTTGTCGCCCTCGGGCATCTCAAGTATAACAAAGTCAGTCAAAACAGTAACATTAGCAACAACAACGGGCACATCCTCATAGATACCGATAGGTATTGCAGTTGATCTGTCAGCCATTTGCAAAGATATTTCGGTAGGTGTGAGTTTATTCAAATCAAGTCTTTTATATAAAGAGAAAGCCATAACACTAACACCAGCTCCTAAATCAGACAAAGCAGTTTTCACATAATTCTTTTTGATGGAGCAAGGTATAGTTGGTATTCCCGGATCTCCAAGTTTTTTAGGTACTCCATCCTTAAAAGTATAATTAGCAAGCATAGTGCAGATTTCAGCCTCCGGTATTTTTCTCTTATTAGTGATGATGTCTTTCATATACTTTGCATAAGGAGGCATTTTCAAGACATCAGTCAAGCGAGTACGCAAAAAGACTGGCCTCAGCATTTCAGCAAAGCATTCAAATTCTTCATCATCTTTCTTTTTAGTTGACATGGGTGGAAAAGGAATAGGTTTTTGAATCCTCGGTTCTCTTTCTTTACCGTGTTTCCTGGCAATGAAGTCTCTTTTATCATATCTTTTATTCTTAGGTTGTGGGTTATCCAGATGAATAGGTGGCTCTATCTCAACATCATTGTCTGGTTCTTTTTCATTGTCTGGTTGAGCATCTTCATGAACATCAGCATTATCTTTTTCTTTATCACTAGGTGGATGTTCATTACCAGATTGAGTTTCAGCATCAGAAATAGAGACATCATTATCAGGAGGTTTTTCTACTTCAGGTTCACTACAAGCATGCAAAGTCTATCATTTTTCTTTTTCCATTTCTTTTTAGAAGGACTAGGTACATTAGCATTAGCTCTTTGAGAGTCTTGTTCAATTCCTTTTGGGTATCCCTCAGGATGAGGTGGTTCCTGAGTCATTTTACCTCCTCTAGTTGCAACTCTAACAACAAAGTCATTTATATTATGATTCATTTCATCAAGCAACTCTCTTTGAGATCTAGCAACTTGTTCTAACTGAGTTTGAACCACAGAAGCATGCTTTCCAACACCTCTAACATCATTTGAGATTCTAAATAACAAGTCACTCAAGCAAGCAATCATATCAGAATTGTATTTCAATTGTTTCATAACATTTGCATTGAAGTGATCTTGCTTTCTAATGTAGTTTTCAAACTCATAAAGGCATTGGCTAGGATGCATATTGTGAGGATTATCATTATCATTGAATTTCATTAGAGAATTTACCTCTACCACCTTAGGCAGTGGTGGTTCATCAAGCCCATGTATTTCTTTAATAGGTGGTAAATTTTTAACATCCTCAGCTTTAATACCTTTCTCCTTCATAGATTTCTTTGCCTCTTGCATATCTTCAGGACTGAGATATAATATACCCCTCTTCTTCAGAGTTGGTTTAGCCGGTGATTCAGGAAGAGTCCAATCATCATAATTTTTCAATATATTATTCAACAATTCTTCAGTTTGCCCAACAGTTCGTTCCCTGAAAACACAACCAGCACAACTATCTAGGAAGTCCCTAGAAGCATCGGTTAGTTCTTTATAGAAGATATCAAGTATTTCATTTTTCTTAGGAGGATGTTCCGACAAAGCATTAAGTAACTGGCAAAGCCTCCCCCAAGCTTGTGGGAGACTCTCTTCTTTAGTTAGCACAAAGTTAAATATTTCCTGTAAGGCAGCTTGTTTCTTATGAGCAGGAAAATATATTTCAGAGAAGTAATAAATCATGTCCTGGGGACTACGCACACAACCAGGAGCAAGAGTATTGTACCAAGCTTTAGCATCACCCTTTAATGAGAACAGAAATAATTTGAGAATAAATTAATAGAGAGTTTTCTCATCATGAGTAAAAAGGGTGGCTATATCATTCAACTTAGTAAGATGTGCCACAACAGTTTCAGTTTCATAACCATGGAAAGGATCAGATTCAACCAAAGTAATTAACTCTGGGTCGATAGAGAATTCATAATCCTTATCATCAATAAAAATAGGTGAAGTAGCAAACTTAGGATCATATTTCATTATAGCATTCAGAGATTTTTCCTTATACTTGCATAGTAATTTCTCTAGATCATCTCTATCCTTACAAGCAAGAATATCTCTAGTTGTCTCCTCATTCATAACATAACCTTTCGGCACCTTAGGAGTTCTAGCAGGTGTTTCAGGATTTTCAGTTTCAAGCTCATCATCATATTCAACAATATCATGTTGTATTACTGTCGGGGTAAATGGCCACGGGTAGCCTAACCGACTACCCCTGGCTCTTTAGAAAATTTATCAGGCCTTTGGGCCTTCAAGCACTCCAAGCATTTGGGCCGCCTTCCCCAGCCGGCTACCACTAAAGCCGACTCCCGGAAGGCGACCCAGCCTCACCGACTCCTCCCCAGGACGACTACGGGGTGGCCGACTCCAAGAAGCCGACCAGGAAGGACGCCGACTCCTAGGGGCCGGCCAAGATCACAACCACCCCTCCATAACGGCGATGCGACCGGGTGTGGCCACAGTGCGGCCCATGACCCCCGAAGCCCGAGGCGGGCATGGCTACAGGAGGCCGTACGGGAGGGACGTCTCCCGTGCGGCTCGGCACTTTAGCCACGCTAGCCTCGACGTCGTCCACGACCCACTCCTGTACGGCCCAAGGACTGCGGGCCCCTTCAGCCAGAGAGAGGCGTGAAGGCGGCCCGGCTTTTCCTAGTCGGCCAAAGAGTATAGCCGGCCTCCAGAAGCCGGCTATCCCCTTCCTCGAAGCAGGAGCCCCATTAAGGAGACAAGACGAGGTGAGGCTACAGTGATAGCCCCCGAGGCGGCCCACTATAGCCACGCTCACCTCGACAAAGCCCTCATCATCAGAGGCGCGGCTACAGTAAGCAGCCGCCGACAAAACCCTAGGCGGTGGGACCGGCCTGTCGACCAAGTAGCCGGCAGCCGGCGGGACCCATCAGCCGGCGGGACCCAGCAGCCGGCGGAGAAGCCGGCAAGCGTAGACACTGACGGCTGGGACCAGATCCCAGTCGGATTACCATTGTACCCCCGGGGGGTAGGCCTATATAAACCCCCCGGAGCACCCATGCAAAGGGTTCGCTTCTAAGCATAGCACACACTCACACCATAGATAGAGAGAAGCAAGAGCTAGCCTTGTTCTTCTTCTCCCTTGAACCCAACAGCTCTAGGAGCGATTGTAGCTACCCTTTATCGATCTAGTGATCATGCGGAGACCCCGCAGAGCAGGACTAGGGGTGTTATCTCCTCGGAGAGCCCCGAACCTGGGTAAGATTCGCCGGCGTGCATGTCTTCGCCTCATCCCGTTTCCAGGCACCGGCGACGTTTTATTGGCTCCCACAATGATAAGCCATCCCTTGGCATATGTCGCACCAACCACCCGACATTTGGCGCCCACCGTGGAGCCAGGTGCACCGTCGTCCGGAGACCTGTTCTGGACGGGAACCCTCTTCCTTCCCCACGAGCGCAGCCAGCCTGCTGCGCCCGATGGCGCTTGCCTCGACGCGCTGCAAGGCGTCGACGACGCCTGCGCAGCGAGCCGCCTCGCCGATCTGCTTGGCGAGACTCGTATCTCCGACGAGCCTGCGTCCGACGCAGGCACCGACTACCCCGAGAGCCGCCTCGTCAGCCTCCTTGACCAACTTCACGTCTCCAGCGAGCCTGCCGCGGACATGGAGTCGGTCGGCTCCACCGACCCGATGCTCGTCGACTCCGACACCGCGTCGCTCGACGCCTACCCCTCCGACGTGGTGGTCTTCGACGACCCCCTCCCTCGAGCTGACAGCGGCAGCAGCGCTATCACCGAAGTGCTGATCATCAGCCACATCTCCAACTCGGGCGAGAACGCCCGCGACGCTCAGCAAGCGGCGATGCACGACCTCTCCGTCCCCATCCCGACCGACGCCGACGCCGAGACCCTGGAGGCACGCCGCCTTGCCCTCATCGCGGAGGGCAAGAAGATAGCCTCGATGAGACGCCTCACCGAGGCCCACCAGCGCGAAGTCGACCGCGCCGCCTTCGGGACGCCGCCGCCTAGCGGCCCGAGCCGAGCCGGCTTCGTCCAGAAGCGCGGCGTAGCCGTTGCCAGCATGCTGGGCGCAGATCGCCCCGTCTACGCCACCCCGCTCGAGAATCTGCGAGCCGCTCAGGCGGCTGCAGAGGAGCTCAATGGGCTGGGAGCCGATGAGCTCCCCTACATGACAAGACGAATCCAGCAGCTGATCGACGCGGCTGCAGAACGGCACGAAGCCGGCGCCCGAGCTGATAGCCATCCCCCGCGCCGGGAGCACGCCGCGATGTCCCGCTCGCCGACTGCGAGCGGTGCGCACCTAAAGAAAGACAAGGAGCCGGCTGCCAGCCGCAGCCGGACTCGCATTACCATCGAGCGCGACGCGGATGGCCGCCCTCGAGCTGTAGAGCACCAGGGAAACCTGCCTCCTCCCCCGCCTCGAAGAGAAAGAAGCCTCACTCCACCGCCTGTCACCCATCCGACTCTTGGCGACCGACTCGGCCGCCGAGAAGGAGTCGGCGAAAACGACGCCCGCCACAGGATCGACCGCCTTGCTCGATCCTTGGCGCTAGAAGAAGAAGACGATGTTGGCCCGCCATGCTTTGGCCCCCGCATCCGCGACGAGCCCTTCCCCAAAGGGTTCTCGCTCCCAAGAGACACACCCAAGTACAACGGCTCAGTGAAGCCGGAAGATTGGCTCATCGACTACTCCACGGCCGTCAGCATCGCCAACGGCAATCGGCGCGTCGCCGTGAAGTATGTCCCCTTGATGCTGCAAGGCACGGCGCGCACATGGCTCAACAGCCTCAAGCCCTACAGCATCAACAGCTGGCTGGACTTCACCGAAGTTTTCGTCCGCAACTTCACCAGCACCTACAAGCGGCCTCCCAAGCCTCGCCAGCTCTCCCTCTGCGTCCAAGGGCCCAACGAGTCGACCCGCGACTACCTCACGCGATGGGCCGAGCTCCGCAACTCCTGCGAGGGAGTGCACGAGGTCCAGGCCATCGAGTATTTCACCGCCGGGTGCCGAGAGGGAACCCTCCTCAAGCACCGACTCCTCTGCGACGAGCCGGCTACCCTCGATGAGTTGCTGATCACCGCCGACAAGTATGCCACTGCCGACTCCTCCATGAAGACCGAGCTCCGAGTGGATGCCTCGGGGAAAGTAGTTGCTCCGGCTCCCAAGACGCCGGCTGGCGACCCTAACCGGCGCCCCTACCAGAACGACCACAAGCGCAAGGGCCCCATGCCGACTTCCTCCAGTCGGCAGGTGGCCACCATTGAAGACGAGCAGCCCGAAGAGCGGCCCGCTCCCAAGAAGAAGGGTGGCCGGCCGCCTTGGCAGTCGTCTTTCTCCTACGAACAAGCACTCGATGCTCCCTGCAAGTTCCACAGCGGCGCGAAGCCGTCCAACCATACGACACGGAAATGCCACTGGCTCACCCGCATCACCAAGGGCGAAGGGATGGTGCCGCCTCCGCCTCCCGGCCCGCCGCCTCCAGCTCCTCAGCAGCCGGCGGCCCGGCCGGCAGTCGGCGCCATCCAAGACGAGTTCCCCGAAGCGCACGACGCCTACGTCGTCTTCACAAGTCAAGTCGACGACAAGCGCAGCCGACGCCGGCAGCACCAAGAAGTAAACGCAGTCGCCTCTAGCATCGCCGAGTTCATGCACTGGTCGGAAAAGCCCATCAGCTGGAGCCAGGCCGACCACCCAGAGGTGATGCCTTCGCCTGGCTCCTATGCTATGGTCTTGGACGTCACCCTTGCGACGGAGAGGCGAGCTACCAGATTTTCCCGCGTCCTAATAGACGGCGGAAGCAGTATCAACATACTGTACCGCGACACCATGGACAAGCTGAACATCAAAGCAAAGCAGCTCATGCCGAGCTGCACCGTCTTCCATGGCATCGTACCCGGCCTATCTTGCTCTCCAATCGGCAAGATCAAAATGGATGTTCTCTTCGGAGACAAAGATCACTTTCGCCGGGAAGCGATATGGTTCGAGGTGGTGGATTTGGAGAGCCCCTATCATGCACTACTTGGCCGACCTGCTTTGGCCAAGTTCATGGTTGTGCCCCACTATGCCTACCTGAAGATGAAGATGCCTAGCTCGAAGGGGATCATCACGGTAGCCGGCGACTACAAGAAGTCCATCGAGTGTGCCATGGCCAGCAGCCGGCTGGACGAGTCCCTCGTGGTGGCAGAAGAGAAGAAGATGTTGGAACGGGTTGTGGCCATGGCCAGCAAGCAGCCGGCCTTGTCCCCCAACCCCAAGGACTGTGATGCGCAGGGCTCCTTCCAGCCTGCCAAAGAGACGAAGAAGATACCTCTAGACCCGGAGCACCCGGAGAGGTTCGCCGTGATTGGGGCAAACTTGGATAGTAAATAGGAAGGCGAGCTCGCCGACTTCCTCCGTGAGAATCGAGACATCTTTGCATGGTCCCCAAAGGACATGCCGGGTGTCCCGAAGGATTTCGCCGAGCACAAATTACATGTCCGAGCTGATGCGAAGCCGGTCAAGCAACCCCTCCGCCGACTATCAGAAGAGAAGCGAAGAATCGTGGGAGAAGAGATAGCCCGGCTCCTTGCAGCCGGCTTCATCATGGAAGTGTTCTTTCCAGAATGGCTTGCCAATCCAGTTCTGGTTTTGAAGAATAATAACAAGTGGCGCATGTGCATAGACTACACAAGTTTGAACAAGGCCTGCCCAAAGGATCCGTTTGCTTTGCCACGGATCGACCAAGTGATAGACTCCACAGCCGGATGCGAGCTGTTAAGTTTTTTGGATGCATACTCAGGGTATCATCAGATCAAGTTGGACCCGGGTGACCGCCTGAAGACTGCCTTCATCACACCCTTTGGAGCTTTCTGCTACCTGACAATGACATTCGGCTTGAGAAACGCCGGTGCCACTTTTCAGCGCTGCATGCAGAAATGTCTCTTGAAACAACTCGGCAGAAATGCCCACGTCTACGTAGACGACATTGTGGTGAAGACAGAGAAGCGCGGTACCTTGCTGGAAGACCTGAAGGAAACATTCGCCAACTTGCGCCGATTCCAGATCAAGCTCAACCCCGAGAAGTGCGTGTTCGGAGTGCCAGCCGGCCTGCTGCTAGGCTTCCTGGTCTCCGAACGTGGCATTGAGTGCAACCCTGTCAAGATCAAAGCCATCGAGAGGATGGAGATTCCCACCAAGCTGCGAGATGTGCAGAAGTTCACTGGCTGCTTAGCCTCCCTGAACCGTTTTATCAGCCGACTAGGAGAGAAGGCTCTCCCCCTGTACCGACTCATGAAGAAGTCCACTCACTTTGAGTGGAATGATCAAGCCGACCAAGCCTTCCATGAGTTGAAGAAAATGTTGACCACTCTGCCTGTCCTGGCTGCGCCGACTGAGAAGGAGCCCATGCTCCTCTACATCGCCGCGACAAGCCGAGTCGTCAGCACTGTTGTTGTGGTCCAGCGCCCGGGGGAAGGCCGAGCCCAGCTGGTCCAGAGGCCGGTCTACTATCTCAGCGAAGTACTGTCCAGCTCAAAGCAAAACTACCCGCACTACCAGAAGATGTGCTATGGGGTGTACTTCGCTGCCAAGAAATTGAAGCCCTACTTCCAAGAGCACCCCATCACGGTCGTATGCACTGCCCCGCTCGCCGAGATCATAGGCAGCCGGGATGCATCCGGCCGGGTGGCCAAATGGGCCATTGCCTTGGCGCCCTACACGATTTTCTATCAACCCCGCACCGCCATCAAGTCGCAAGCATTGGCCGACTTCCTCGTCGACTGGGCCGAGACCCAGTACTTACCGCCGGCTCCCGACTCCACCCATTGGCGGATGCACTTTGACGGGTCCAAGATGCGCACCGCCTTGGGAGCCGGCATCGTCCTCACCTCTCCCAAAGGCGACAAGCTCAAGTACACGCTGCAGATCCACTTCGCCGCCTCCAACAACGTGGCCGAGTACGAGGCGCTCGTACATGGGCTCCGGCTAGCCAAAGAACTCGGCATACGCCGGATCCTGTGCTACGGCGACTCAGACTTGGTGGTCCAGCAATCATCTGGCGACTGGGACGCCAAGGACGCAAACATGGCAAGCTACCGTTTCCTCGTCCAGCAGATGAGCGGATACTTCGAAGGGTGCGAGTTCCTTCACGTGCCAAGGGCCGACAACGACCAAGCAGATGCCCTAGCACGGATCGGCTCCACCCGACAAGCCATACCGACTGGCGTCTCACTCCAGCGCCTCCTCAAGCCGTCCATCAAGCCGTCTCCAGAGTCGGATTCCATCTTCGTACCGCCTGCGCCAGAAACAGCCGGATCCGGCTCAAGAAATCCCGCAGGCGGCACGGGGACTTCGACGACTGCCCCGGGGACTGACGTAGTCGCACCCGGCCCAGGGACTTCAGAACCCGGCCCAGGGACTGCAGCAGTTGGCCCGGGGACTGCAACGACACAAGAAGCGGTGGTCGACTCCAATGCAACACCCAACCCACCCACCCGAGTCATGGTGGCCACATTAACAGCAGAAGAAGTCACAGCTTTTTCATGGGCCCAGCCCATCCTCAAGTTCCTAGTCAGCAGAGAGCTGCCGGCTGATGAGATCGCAGCAAGACTAGTGCAACGACGAGCCGCAGCATACACAATAATCAACAGGGAGCTTGTGAAGCGCAGCGTCACTAGAGTCTTCCAGCGTTGCGTCGAGCCAGAAAAAGGAGTGGCAATCCTCAAAGACATCCACCAAGGCGAATGCGGCCATCACGCCGCCTCAAGATCCCTCGTGGCCAAGGCTTTCCGCCATGGGTTCTTCTGGCCGACTGCCTTGGAGGATGCTAAAGAAATAGTCAAGAGCTGCAGAGGATGTCAAGTCTTCAGTTCCAAACAACACCTGCCGGCTTCTGCCCTCAAGACCATTCCCCTCACCTGGCCTTTTACCGTCTGGGGACTGGACATGGTGGGCCCTTTCAAGACAGCCCGCGGTGGCTTGACACATCTACTCGTTGCTGTGGACAAGTTCACAAAGTGGATTGAAGCCAAGCCAATTAAGAAGCTGAACGGGCCGACTGCCGTGACATTCATCACCGACATCACTACTCGGTACGGCGTGCCGCACAGCATCATCACCGACAACGGCACGAACTTCGCCAAAGGCGCACTGGCACGTTTCTGCGTGACACAGGGCATCCGACTGGACTTAGCGTCCGTTCCCCACCCGCAGTCAAACGGCCAGGTCGAGCGAGCAAATGGACTTATCCTCTCAGGCATCAAGCCCCGACTGGTTGTACCACTGGAGCGATCGGCCGGCTGCTGGCTCGAAGAGCTGCCGGCTGTCCTCTGGAGTCTGCGCACTACACCCAACAAGTCAACCGGCTTCACTCCATTCTTCCTTGTGTACGGTGCCGAGGCCGTCATCCCAACAGACATCGAGTTCGACTCGCCTCGGATCACCATGTACACGGAGGAGGAAGCCAAAGAAGCAAGAGAAGACGGCGTCGACCTACTGGAAGAAGGCCGGCTGTTAGCCCTCAGCTGGTCCGCCATCTACCAGCAAGGCCTGCGCCGCTACTACAACCGCAAGGTCAAGCCAAGATCCTTCCAAGAGGGCGACCTTGTGCTCCGGCTGATCCAGCGAACAGCCGGCCAGCACAAGCTCTCGGCCCCTTGGGAAGGCCCCTTCGTCGTCAACAAGGCACTCGGCAACGACTCCTACTACTTGATCGACGCGCAAAAGCCAAGAGCACGCAAGAGAGACGACTCCGGCAAGGAGTCGGAGCGACCATGGAACGCAAACCTCCTAAGACGATTTTACAGCTGAAAAGCAGTATGTATCACGCTACCCCTTTTGTATTAAGTTACAAGCCAACAGGCCCCCCGAACAGTACTCGGGGACTGCCTTTTATTTATCTATGAATGACGAGTGTCATATCCATGAATGTATTATTACATTTTGAATTCTTGTCCGGCACCGGGTCCGACTAGTCGGCCCGGGGACTGGCCGCCTTGAGCTATATTCTAAGTTCTTCCCGAAGTCAGCAAAGTAGTGCGTCGGCTCCCAAGTCCTCTCTTGTTGAAAGTCGCAGCTCAAAGAACTGACTGTCCGACTAGCAAGAGAGAAGACAGAAAATACGCCCACATGAAAAACGGCTAAGGAACAACTAACCTATATAGCAAAAAGACGGCCTCCATATATGCCTGGCGGCTGTCACAGCAGCCGGCTGGCCGGCTTCCTAAAAAACTTAGCTTAAGTCCGGCAGAGCTAAAAGTACTTCCCCCTCCCCAATCGGCCAGGCACTCCCCGGCTACAGATTGCAGAGCAACTGTTTGACTAGGGAGGCGGCAACCAAGGGAGGGCGGCAAAGGAAAAAAGCAGAAGGACAAAAAGCGAAAGTACAAGGAAAGACCGATTGCATAACTTATATACATAAAGCCGCCCACAGGCCGGCAACAGACTTAAGTTTGAATACACCCAGTGGGTGGAATTGTGCAGACTTAACCAAACATTGTTCAAAAGTAACAAGACAGGAAAACAAAAAGAGAAAGAAGACTAAGGCGCGACTTGGAGGCCGAGCTGGCCGGTGAAGGCAGCTCGCCGGCTGAAGGAGTGGCCGCCTAGCTGGTCCCGGCTTGACCACCTCCCGCGGCAGGAGACGCACCCGCACGCGACGTAGTGCTGGAGGCGCGGTCAGGCTGGCCGGCTACTCCACCAGCCGGCTCGGCGTCTTCACCCTCCTCCTCCTCCTCTTCGCCCTCGTCGCTGGAGTCGATCTCCTCTGCCAAGTCCTCGCCGTACGCCGGGTCCAGCCCGAACCAATCTTCCGGCTGGGCGACTCCATTATCGTCCACCTCGGGGGCGAAGACGTTGGTGTCGGTGTAGTCGGCGATCGCTGAAGCCCGCCGAATGATGGCCGGCCGCGCCGGCTCCAGCTCCGTGTCGGCTTGCTGCCGCCAGGTCGCCAGCTGGTCCAGGTTCAGGCCGGGATACCAGGCCTTGACGAATTCCAGCGCCCGCCCGGCGCCGGAGCGAGCCGCTGACGCCTTCCAAGCCTCGAAGCGGCCGACTGCCACCTCCAGCCAGTCGGCGGTCCGACTGGGGGTGCGAGGGACCACTTGGCCGGGCCAGAGGGCGGCCAAGATCTGCGATCCCGCGCGCTGAAGCCGGCGGAGCAGCCTGTGAGCTGGCTGGATGCGAGCCTGGATCGCCAGGAGCTGTTCCTCCAGCGAGCGGCCGGCGGTTGGCGAGATCTCGAAGCCGGCTTGCCTCTTCGCCTGGCGACGGGCTTCGATGGCCTGGTTGGCAGCAGTGGAATAGCCGGGGAAGTACTCTGCGTGAAGAAGAAAAGAAAAGAAAAGAAAAACACCGAAATCAGAAAAACAAGCGGAAGTGGAAGATGGCAAGAAAGGGTGAAGGGGTAGACGACTTACCGTCAACCAGGTCCTCAATCTGGCCATAGCCGGAGACCAGAGTCTGCCTGGCCTCCGCCCAGCCGGCCGCCTCCGTCTCGAACTCGGCCTGGAGGGTGGCTTCGCGATCCTGCGCAGCCTTCAGCGCAGCCTTGTGGCCTTCCTCCTGGTCGGCCAGCTTCTTGACCAGGCGGTCGCGCTCCTGCACCAAGGCGGCGAGCTCCGCGTCCTTGGCACGAAGAGCAGTCTGGGACTCCCCCAGCTGTGCCCTCAGACTGACGTTGGCCGCTGCAGAGATAGAAGAAGAAGAAGAACGATGAGAAATCATCAAGGAAGATCCGAGCCGACTGCTCAGCAGTCGGCCCGAATCTCGGGGACTACACCAAGTGGGTGCGCTGACGCGCCCCCACATGAGATAAAGATCAAGTCACATACCTCGGCTTTCAGTGAGATCGGCGGTCTTCTGAGTCAGCTCCCGAGCCTGGGAGTTGAAGGTGGCCGTATGGAGGTTGTGGTAGTCCTGCAAGACAGACAGAAGACTGAAGTGAGAACAAAAGCAGCAAAAACAAAATCTCCAAGAAGTTCCAAGCCGCCTGCTCAGCAGCCGACTCGGAACTCGGGGACTACACCCAGTGGGTGCGCTGACGCGCCCCCACGAGAGAAATCAAGATCAAGAAAGAACAAGATGAGAATACTAACCCGGATGGCTGCCCGCGTGGCGAGGAATTCGTCGGTGAACTGCCTCAGCGTCGCGGCTTGGCTTTGCAGTCGGGTCCGGACGTGTTGTGCAGCGACGTTCACCACGGCTGTCCCCCCGCCCAGCGTCCACCCCGAGGTAGCGCTGGCCGCCTCTGCGTCTCGGGCCGACGAGCTGGAGCCCACGGCCGGCTATGGCTCCGACGCAGCCTTCTGCGGTTCAGACGCGGCCTTCCCTGCACGCCGACTTGGCGGAACCCGGACCGCCACCTCAGCCCCCGCGGCCGGCTCGCCCTCCGCCGACTGTGCGGGCGCAGGCTCAGGCTGGCGGCCCTGGGTCGCCCTAGTCGGAGGAGTCGGCCCCGGCGCCTCCCCCAAGATGACGACGTCGTCGCCGCTTCCTCCCAGCCCCGGCTGGGAACCGCTGGCTCCCCCTGGCGAGGGATCCACGTCCCCGGGCGCCATGGTGCGCAGGGGGTGACCATCAAAGCCTCCCCTGCCGCCGCTTCGGCCTCGGCCTCTGCCTGGGCCTTGGCTGCGGCCTCGGCGAGCGCCTTCGCCGCCTCCTCCTCCCGAGCTGCCTGGGCGGCGGCTGCCCTCCGTGCCTCCGCCTCCCGCGCTTCCTGCTCCTCCCGCGCCTCCCGCGCGTTCCTCTCCGTCGCCTCCAGGAGGGCGGCGCGGGGGTCTACGCGGCGGGTGGTGCTCCCAGAGCCCCCTGGCGACTCGACGACGGAGCCGGCAGCCGCCCGCTCAAGTGACAGCGGAGCTCTGATCATTGGAAAAGAAGACGAAGGTTCAAGAACCACCAAAGGAAAGAAAGAAGGACAGTACATAGAAAGAGAGAACTTACGCCGACACAGTCTGCGGCTGCTTCACCACTTTGCGGAAGCGAGCCGCCTTCGCGGCCGCCTCTTCCCGCCTGGTGGCCGCCGCCCCACCCCTGGGCTTCTTCGTCCAGCTACCGAACATGCCCTGGGTGGCGCGACGTTTCTGGCCTCTACCCCGAGCAGGCTGCGCACTGGAGGAGCCCGCGCCGCGTCCGGAGGCCGGCTGGCGGGGCGGGACGGCTTCAGCTTCGTCCTCGTCCGTCCAGTCGTCGAAGGTCGCGGTGAACCCGGAGCCGCCTGCTTCGCCGCCGGCTTGGCCGCCGGCCGGCTCAACGGCGTCCTCCATATGGACTGCCCCCAGGTCAGGGTCCTCCTGGTCGTGTTCGGTCTGGTCGGGGACGAAGTGGCGCTCCACGTCTGCCCCGCCGGCCGGCCGAAGCAGAGGACTCTGTCAAAAGAGCAAGCCGACTGAGTTAGAGTCGGCCCAGAGGAACTCGGCGACAAAGCTGAGAGAGAGAAAGAAAAAGAGACGAGGGGAGCGTACCGTAGGCGGAGGATTGGCGCGGCTGTATGGCTCCTTGCCGAATTGCCAGTCTTCGGAAAGCTGGCAGTTGGCGAGGTAATTCACCATGTCGGCGGCGTCGGGCTGAGGCATCTCCTTGGTGCACATCCGGCTCGGATCGAGCTGGCCGCTCATCTGACAGATTAGATGAGGCCGGCTCTGGAGCGGAAGGACCCGGCGCGTGACGAACGCGGCCAGGAGGTCGGGCCCCGTCAAGCCCTCCGACTGGACCATCACCCGCAGGCGGGCGATGGCGGCGTTTCCTCCCTGCGACAGCGTCACCGCCCGGAAGGACCACTGGGGCAGCCTCCCCGCCGGTGGGCCGGCTACGTAAGCCGGCAGGTTGATGTAGTCGCCCCGTGGAGCGATGTTCCGCACGTAGAAGTACGACTTCTGCCACTTCTTCACCGATTGGATCAGCGTGATGAAGGGGAAGGGGTTGTCGGCGCCCGATCTCCGCGACGCGATGAAGGCGCCAGTATGAGCCGGCACGCCTTTACTGCGCGTGCCCAGCTTCGACTGGAAGAACTCCCCCCAGAGCTCGAGGGTGGGGAGGACGCCAAGATAGCCCTCGCACAGGGTGACGAAGGCCGACAGCAGCACCACCGCGTTGGGGGTGAGGTGGTGCGGCTGGAGCTGATAGAATTCCAGCCAGGAGCGGAAGAAGGCGCTCACCGGCAGGCCGAAGCCGCGCAGGACGTGCGAGCGGAAGACCACCCGCTCGCCGTCCCGCGGCGCCGGCCTGATTTCCTTCTCCGGCGCGAGGCGGACCTCCACTTTGTCCGTGCTGGGCAGACGCCGGGTGTCGCGGAGGAAGTCGATGTGGTCGTTATGGACGATGGAGCCGCCCCAATCCCCGCCAAGCTGCTCTACGTGGGGAGGCATAGCGGAAGCTAGCACGGCGGCGGAGGAGCGTGCAGAGGAAGAGCGCGGCGGCGAGGCGCTGTCGCGAGAACGAGCAAGGCAAGAAGACGGTGGAAGTAGGAGGAGCGTGCGAGGGCCTCCCGCCCTCCACCTCCCCCTACTTATAGCCTCACGCGGCCGAAGAGGTCGGACATGGGGGGGGAGACGTGGGATTAACTGCGCCCACTACCCCACGTCTCACGTTTATTACGCATAAGTGCGAGCCGAAACTGCCGCACGGAACGTGCGGGCGGTTTCGGGATACAAAGGATCCGCTCCTGGGCCGGGGCGCGGACGTGGCGGGCCCCCTCCCTGCGGCGACGTCCCGTCACGTGCGTGGGCTGGCAGGCTTTCCGGCCACGTGGCACGCCAACGGCCCGAGGCCGGCCCGCGGCCCGGTGCACGTACCTGCGGGTTCCCGCCCCCCGACTCCGGAAGAATTCGACTAAGACGGCGCGCCTGACCAACGCCGGCTCCCAGCTGCCGGCTTGTCACGATAGGAAGCTGATCGAGCTTCTTGAACCCCACTCCACCTCGAAGCCCAATCAGCTTCGGGGACTACTGTCGGGGTAAATGGCCACGGGTAGCCTAACCGACTACCCCTGGCTCTTCAGAAAATTTATCAGGCCTTTGGGCCTTCAAGCACTCCAAGCATTTGGGCCGCCTTCCCCAGCCGGCTACCACTAAAGCCGACTCCCGGAAGGCGACCCAGCCTCACCGACTCCTCCCCAGGACGACTACGGGGTGGCCGACTCTAAGAAGCCGACCAAGAAGGACGCCGACTCCTAGGGGCCGGCCAAGATCACAACCACCCCTCCATAACGGCGATGCGACCGGGTGTGGCCACAGTGCGGCCCATGACCCCCGAAGCCCGAGGCGGGCATGGCTACAGGAGGCCGTACGGGAGGGACGTCTCCCGTGCGGCTCGGCACTGTAGCCACGCTAGCCTCGACGTCGTCCACGACCCACTCCTGTACGACCCAAGGACTGCGGGCCCCTTCAGCCAGAGAAAGGCGTGAAGGCGGCCCGGCTTTTCCTAGTCGGCCAAGAGTATAGCCGGCCTCCAGAAGCCGGCTATCCCCTTCCTCGAAGCAGGAGCCCCATTAAGGAGACAAGACGAGGTGAGGCTACAGTGATAGCCCCCGAGGCGGCCCACTGTAGCCACGCTCACCTCGACAAAGCCCTCATCATCAGAGGCGCGGCTACAGTAAGCAGCCGCCGACAAAACCCTAGGCGGTGGGACCGGCCTGTCGACCAAGTAGCCGGCAGCCGGCGGGACCCATCAGCCAGCGGGACCCAGCAGCCGGCGGAGAAGCCGGCAAGCGTAGACACTGACGGCTGGGACCAGATCCCAGTCGGATTACCATTGTACCCCCGGGGGGTAGGCCTATATAAACCCCCCGGAGCACCCATGCAAAGGGTTCGCTTCTAAGCATAGCACACACTCACACCATAGATAGAGAGAAGCAAGAGCTAGCCTTGTTCTTCTTCTCCCTTGAACCCAACAGCTCTAGGAGCGATTGTAGCTACCCTTTATCGATCTAGTGATCATGCGGAGACCCCGCAGAGCAGGACTAGGGGTGTTATCTCCTCGGAGAGCCTCGAACCTGGGTAAGATTCGCCGACGTGCATGTCTTCGCCTCATCCCGTTTCCAGGCACCGGCGACGTTTTATTGGCTCCCACAATGATAAGCCATCCCTTGGCATATGTCGCACCAACCACCCGACAATTACTCTAGCAATTTGTTCATCAAGAAATTCACCTAGTGGCACATCATCATTATCAAGCAAGGTAGTAGCATCATCATAAGCATCATTCAGAGTAGAAGTAGCATCATCAATAACTTGCGACATATTAGAATTGATAGCATGTGGTGGTGTTGCAAGTTTAGTTATAACAGAAGGTGAATCTAAAGCAGAACTGGATGGTAGTTCCTTACCTCCCCTCATCTTAGAGGGAAATATCTTGGTCTTAGCATCCTTCAGATTTCTCATAGTGATAATATAATAATAATCCCAAGTGACTCAACAAATATAGCTATGCTCCCCAGCAACGGCGACAGAAAATGGTCTTGATAACCCACAAGTATAGGGGATCGCAACCGTTTTCGAGGGTAGAGTATTCAACCCAAATTTATCGATTCGACACAAGGGGAGCAAAAGAATATTTGAAGGTATTAGCAGATGAGTTGTCAATTCAACCACACCTGGAGATTAATTATCTACAACAAAGTGATCAGTCACAAAGTAGTTTGATAGTTTTGATAGTAGTGACAGCGGCAATAGTAACGGTAAGAGTGATAGCAGTATTTTGTAGCAAGTGCAACAGTAACAGTAGCAGTGGTAACTTAGCAAGAACGATATAAGATAAATTCGTAGGCATTGGATTGGTGACGTAACAGTGGTAGCAGTCTTATTGTAGCAAGTGAAACAGCGATGATAGCAGTAGTAACACAACAAGATCAATAAGGATAAATTCGTAGGCATTGGATCGGTGACTTGTTGGATGATATTCATCATGAGACAGTTATAACCTAGGGCGATACGACACTAGCTCCAGTTCGTCAATATAATGTTGGCATGGATTCCATAAATAGTCATACGTGCTTATGGAAAGAACTTGCATGACATGTTTTGTCCTACCCTCCCGTGGCAGCGGGGTCCATGTTGGAAACTAAGGGATATTAAGGCCTCCTTTTAATAGAGAACCGGAACAAAGCATTAACACATAATGAATACATGAACTCCTCAAACTACGGTCATCACCGGGAGTGGTCCCGACTATTGTCACTCCGGGGTTGCTGGATCATAACACGTAGTAGGTGACTATAACTTGCAAGATCAGATCTAGAACATGGATATAATGGCGATAACATAAACGGTTCAGATCTGAAATCATGGCACCTGGGCCCAAAGTGATAGGCATTAAGCATAGCAAAGTCATAGCAACATCAATCTTAGAACATAGTGGATACTAGGGATCAGGCCCTAACAAAACTAACTAGATTACATGATGAATCTCATCCAACTCTTCACCTACCAGCGAGCCTATGAAGGAATTACTCACTCCGGTGGGGAGCATCATGGAATTGGCGATGGAAAAGGGTTGGTGATGATGAAGAACGAAGATCCCCCTCTCCGGAGCCCCAAACGGACTCCAGATCTGGCCTCCCGATGAAGAACAGGAGGTGACGGCGGCTCCGTCTCGTGGAACGCGATAATTCTTTCTCCCTAATTTTTTTCTGGAAAAATAGGATTTTATAGCATCGGTTTCAGGGTCTGCGGGGCCACTAGGTGTGGACAACCCACCTAGGCGCGCCTAGTGAGGGGGGCGCACCCTGGTGGGTTGTGCCCACCCAGGTGCCCCCTAGGTCTTGGCTCCAGAAATTCTCTTATTTGATATAAAAATTCTCGCAAAGTTTCGTTCCATTCCGAGAACTTTTATTTCTGCACAAAAACAACACCATGGTAGTTCTGCTGAAAACAACGTTAGTCCGGGGTTAGTCTCATTCAAATCATGCAAATTAGAGTCCAAAACAAGAGGAAAAGCATTAGGAAAAGTAGATACGTTGGAGACGTATCAGTGGTTTCTTGAATGGAACAATGTACTAGCGACAAAAGGCGATTCTAGGTTGCGTTGTACTCCAACGAGTACTACTAGTGGTCGCAGGAGTGTATAGCTTGTTTTGTGGGTACGATCCCGGCCGAACGCACGACGGCCTTTTTTTAAATAGTAACCTCGCTGCGAGCCAATATTGTACACTGGTAGTTTTACTTTTGAAGTCGAACAGACGTGTCGTACCACAATCTGGGTGCACTAGATAGCCCAGCCACGTGAACGGGTTTTACCTCCCATCATCTCGTGGCTCGCTGATAACCCACAAGTATAGGGGATTGCACCAGTTTTTAAGGGTAGAGTATTCAACCCAAATTTATAGATTCGACACAAGGGGAGCCAAAGATTATTTGAAGGTATTAGCGGCTGAGTTGTCAATTCAACCACACCTGGAGGTTAATTATCTACAGCAAGTGATCAGTAGCAAAGTAGTTTGATAGTTTTTATAATAGTAACAGCAGCAACGGTAACAGTAATAGTGGTAGCAGTCTTATTGTAGCAAGTGTAACAGTGATGATAGCAGTAGTAACGCAACAAGATCAATAAGGATAAATTTGTAGGCATTGGATCGGTGACTTGTTGGATGATATTCATCATGTGACAGTTATAACCTAGGGCGATACGGCACTAGCTCCAGCTCATCGATATAATGTAGTCATGTATTCCGTAAATAGTCATACGTGCTTTATTAAAAGAACTTGTATGACATCTTTTGTCCTACCCTCCCGTGGCAGCGGGGTCCATATTGGAAACTAAGGGATATTAAGGCCTCCTTTTAATAGAGAACCGGAACAAAGCATTAACACATAGTGAATACATGAACTCCTCGAACTACGGTCATCACCGGGAGTGGGCCCGGTTGTTGTCACTCCGGGGTTGCCGGATCATAACACGTAGTAGGTGACTAGAACTTGCAAGATCGGATCTAAAACATGGATATAATGATGAATTCATAAATGGTTCAGATCTGAGTTCATGGCACCTGGGCCCAAAGTGATAAGCATTAAGCATAGCAAAGTCATAGCAAGATCAATCTAAGAACATAGTGGATACTAGGGATCAGGCCCTAACAAAACTAACTCGATTACATGATGAATCTCATCCAACACCTCCCCGACCAGCGAGCCTACGAAGGAATTACTCACTCCCGGTGGGGAGCATCATGGAATTGGCGATGGAGATTGGTTGGTGATGAGAAAGAACGAAGACCCCCCTCTCCGGAGCCCCAAACGAACTCTAGATGTCCTCCCAAGGAAGAACAGGGCTTGGCGGCGGCTCCGTCTTGTGGATCGCGATAATTCTTTCTCCCTGATTCTTTTCTGGAATAATGCGAATTTATAGTATCAGGGGGGTCGTCAGCGGGGCCACCAGGTGGGTACAACCCACCTGGACGCGCTAGGAGAGGGGGCGCACCCTGGTGGGTTGTGCCCAACCAGGGGCCCCTCTCTGGTGGGTCTTGGCTCCAGAAATTCTTATTATTGATATAAAAAATCCTCGCAAAGTTTCGTTCCATTCTGAGAACTTTTATTTCTGCACAAAACAACACCATGGTAGTTCTGCTGAAAACAACGTTAGTCTGGGGTTAGTTTCATTCAAATCATGCAAATTAGAGTCCAAAACAAGATGAAAAGCGTGAGAAAAAGTATATACGTTGGAGACGTATCAACTCCCCCAAACTTAAACCTTTGCTTGTCCTCAAGCAATTCAGTTGATAAACTAAAAGTGAGAAAGAAAAACTTTTACGAACTCTTTTGCTCTTGTTTGCATAAATAAGCTTAAACAACACCCAGGTTTTCAGCCAACATTATAGCTAACCATGTCAAACTAACATTTAAAGATTATAATGATTCATATCAAGGACATAATCAGCTAGCGAGCAATAATAAGATATCTCAAATAGCAACATGTTGTCAAAACAACCATGATATAATATGATAATAATGGTATCTCGCTAGCCCTTTCTGAGATCGCAAAACATAAATGCAGAGCACCTCCGAAGTTCAAGCAGCGACTACACATTGTAATTCATGGTAGAAAAGATCCATTCATGATGGACCCAACATTAGCTATACATAATGCATAAATCATGACAGCTGTGCTTTACTCAGTTTCTAGCGCTTGTTTTTAGAAGGTGATGACACAACATAAAAGTAAATAGAAAGTCCCTTCGCAGAGGGAAGCAGTGATTTGCAGAGGTGCCAGAGCTCAATTTTTAAAACAGAGATAAATTATATTTTGGGGACATGCACCCTTCTTATTCACTTCACGACCATCAGTTATCAATATCTTCCATGCTAAGCACGCTAGTGGTGGTTCCCAAGCGGAAAGTAAAGGTTTTGACTCCATTGGGAGTTTTTGTTTGATTATTCAAGAGATGAACTCTTTTTCATGTTTTCAGTTTGGGACTGGGCATCCCTATTGCCTCCCATTTCCTCGTGCGATGGCGAGTGAATAAACACTCGACCTGAGGATAACCCGCTTAGCACAGAAGATATCGACCTCCTCCTGTCGTTCCATGAACGATCCAGGCACACAAAACAGCTAATTCTTTAGAAGTTTTTAGAGGTCGCACATGCAAATTTACTTAGGATGACAGGGTAATACCATATATAGGTAGGTATGGTGGACTCATCAGGAATAAATTTGGGTTCAAGGTTTTTGATGTACAAGCAGAATTCCCACTTAGTACATGCGAAGGCTAGCAATTAAGATTGAGAAGCGGCCAGCTAGAGAGCAACAACGATCATAACCAGGCATTAAGCATAAGTAACATTGGACACTAGCATGAGTAGGATATGAACACCATGAACATAAATATTATAGAGGCTATGTTGGTTTTGATTCAACTACATGCATGAACATGTGCCAGTTCAAGCCACTCGAACATTCAGAGGAGGATACCATATCGTCATACTACATCACAATCATTTTAACACAATGTTGATATCCAAGATAAATCATTATCAACTCCCAGCTACATGTTTAATCATAATGGGCTGAATCATGGATACTAGGTTAAACATATTTACACAGACAGAACAAGTCGAGTTCATACCAGTTTCTCTTTGCCACGGCGAGCTGATCGAATATTGTCATTATTGCCTTTCACTTGCACGACCGAATGATAAGAAAATAATAATAGTGCAAGAGTGCCATGGACTAAGCTGGAATCTGCAAAACATTTTATTCAACAGGAGAAGACAAGGCAAAATGTGCTCTTCATTTTATTAACATTTATTCATATGAGAGCCAGTCAACATTTTCATCGTGGTCTTCTCCTCGGTAAGACTCGAATAAAAGGAAAAGAAATTCAGAGAAACACATTGAAATATTTTTGGAGTTTTTGGTTTTCTTCAACAAGCAAATAAAAAGCAAAAACGAGAAAAACTATTTACACGGGAAAGCTCCCAACAAGCAAAAGAAGAACAAGGAAATCTTTTTGGATTTTCTTTTTAGTGCTACTACTAAGCATTCATGGAAAGTAAATTACTATAACTATTTTTTTTGGTTTTTCTGAAGTTTTTCCAACACACAAGAAGAAAACAAGAAAATAAACCTAAGCATGGATGATACAATGAAAAAGTGTGAACACCGAGAAACAGAATGATAAGTGAACATGAATATAAGGTCGGTGAGAAACACGTACTCCCCCAAGCTTAGGCTTTTGGCCTAAGTTGGTAGTCGATCAGTAGCCTGGAGGCTAGTAGTCAGTGTGGTAGCTCACAGAGGCTCTTGGTGCGGATGCCTCAGCACGCCGTGCCGCCACCACTGCTGCATTGTGAGCTCGGGCCTCGCTCTCAAGGACAAAATGTCTTCTCTTGCTGTGATAATCAAAGAGAGCAGGCGCATGCAAATATGTGACCACAACATGTGATTGGTTAAACATCAGATTATAAGTGAAGTCATGAGCCCTTCCCTTGAGAATCTTATGCTGTTTTAAGGCATCAAAATCTAAATACTGCATGGGTAGGATAGGGTCAAAAGGCAAAGGTGAAACACTCAGCCCTCGTGATAAACGTGTGGCATAAATTCTACCATAGAACCATCCACTTTTGGTGTTATGCTGAAGTCTACGTGCAACAATCGCTCCAAGGTTATGATTCCTTTCACGAGTGAGAGCGGTGTGAATGAGGCTCAAGTCTGGCGCACAAAGTATGCTACAGTCTTGCTTGCCTACTATGCATTTCCCGTTAAATAATGCAAAGTACTGAATTGCGGGAGAGTGAATGCTCTTTATTCTCCCTTGTCTCACTCCTCTATTTTCACCATAACAAAGGCTAGTCAAGAAAGACTCATACTCAGCCTTTGGTGGCTCATCAAACGAATCCCAAAATGGAAGTTTGCAATGGTAAGCAAAGTTCTCCAGTGGAATAGTATATGGATTATCATAAAGCATAAACGACACCCTAGACTCACGTGGGAAATATTTAAATCCCTTGACAAATGATTTAGTGAGAAGATGGCGCAGTTCACACTTATCTGAAAGGTAGGGACCGAGACCGGCATTGTGAACATATTGCTCAAAATTCCTCCTTAATGCCCACTTGCATCATATACTCATCGCAAGGCCATAAGCATGTTTTGGTGGCAGCATCTCGCATGGAACTTTCACTTGGTTCAACATAAGACCGGTGGGCAGAACTGTCACTAGAGGATGCCCCCGAGGATCGTCTCCTCGAAGAACTCCTTCCAAATAGGTTCATCATGTCCATGTACAATTTTTTGAAAATAAAAATTGTGGGGTGACAAAAATTTGTCATCAAAACTTTACAAAATCGATAGCAACCACTCATAGGGATACATAGAGGCCATAGAAAGCATTCAAACTACTTAGAACACTAAGAATTGGACATGCAAGCACATCTACAGCAACACCAAGAGTACCTATTTATTCAAAGTATAAACCACTAAAACAAAAACTAATTGGACAAGTGGTGGAGTCACATACCAAGCAACAAATCCCCGAAACAGTTTCGGAAATGGAGCTTCGAGCAAAGAGATCGAAATCCGCGGGTTTGAGCTCAAGAACACGGGAGAGAGAGCAATGGGGATTTTTTTTCTGGAGGTGAGTGATGATGTGGTCTAAAGAGATAAGTGAGGGGGTCCACGTGGGGACCACAATCCCCCATGGTGCGCCAGGGGGTGCTGGCGCACCCTGGTGGGTTGTGCCCACCAGGTGCACCCCCTCTGGTAATTTTTGCACCAAAAATTCTTAAATAATCAGGAAAAAATCATATAAAATTTTCAGGGCATTGTGAGAACTTTTATTTTTGGGTCATTTTTTTATTGCACGGAAAATTCACAAAACAGACAAAACATGGTATTTTATTTTATTTAACTTATAGAAACAGAAAACAAAAGGTAGGGACAAAAGGTAGTGCTTACTAAATTCATCAACTTCATACCGCTAAAAAATGATTCATTAATAAGCTTGATCAGGTCTTATTAACAACCACTTTCGATTAGCATGAAACCGAAGAACTTTCGTAAAGCACTAAGTTACCTCAATGGGGATACGCATCTCCCCAACAATAAGCATTTTATATTTCTTTTTGATAGTAGGTAGAGGTATTTGAAAACATCCAATAGTGATTGTCGGAGATTTTTCAATAACATTAATACCATTCACTTGGAATTGTTTCTTTGGAAAGTGCACCGTGTGCTCATTACCATTAATATGAAAAGTGAACTTGCTTTTATTGCAATCAATAACAGCCCCTGCAGTATTCAAGAAGGGTCTACCGAGGATAATCGACATGTTGTCGTCCTCGGGCATCTCAAATATAACAAAGTCAGTCAAAATAGTAACATTAGCAACAACAACGGGCACATCCTCACAGATACCGATAGGTATGGCAGTTGACTTGTCAGCCATTTGCAAAGATATTTCAGTAGGTGTGAGTTTATTCAAGTCAAGTCTTTTATATAAAGAGAAAAGCATAACACTAACACCTGCTCCTAAATCACACAAAGCAGTTTTCACATAATTCTTTTTGATGGAGCAAAGTTTTTGGTATTCCTGGATCCCCAAGTTTTTTAGGTACTCCATCTTTAAAAGTATAATTAGCAAGCATAGTGGAGATTTCAGCTTCTGGTATTTTTCTCTTATTTGTGATGATGTCTTTCATATACTTTGCATAAGGAGGCATTTTCAAGATATCAGTCAAGCGAGTACGCAAAAAGACTGGTCTCAGGATTTCAGCAAAGCGTTCAAATTCTTCATCATCATTCTTTTTAGTTGACTTGGGTGGAAAAGGCATAGGTTTTGAACCCATGGTTCTCTTTCTTTACCGTGTTTTCTAGCAACAAAGTCTCCTTTATCATACCTTTTATTCTTAGGTTGTGTGTTATCAAGATCAACAGGTGGTTCTATCTCAACATCATTATCTGGTTCCTTTTCATTTGGTTGAGAGTCTTCATGAACCTCAGCATTATCTTTTTCATTATCACTAGGTGGATGTTCATTACCAGATTGAGTTTCAGCATCAGAGATAGAAGTTTCATTTTCAATATGTGGAGGTTTTTCTATTTCAGGTTTACTAGAAGTGTGCAAAGTCCTATCATTTTTCTTTTTCTTTTTCTTTCTAGAAGGATTAGGTGCACTAGTGTTAGCTATTTGTGAACCTTGTTCAATTCTTTTTGGGTGTCCCTCAGGATAAAGTGGTTCCTGAGTCATTTTACCTCCTCTAGTTGCAACTCTAACAGCAAAGTCATGCATGTTATGATTTATTTCATCAAGCAATTCTCTTTGTGATTTAGCAACTTGTTCTAGCTGAGTTTGTACCATAGAAGCATGTTTTCCAACACCTCTAACATCATTTGAAATTCTAAATAACAAGTCACTCAAGCGAGCAATCATATCAGAATTATATTTCAATTGTTTCATAACATTTGCATTGAAGTGATCTTGTTTTCTAATGTAGTTTTCAAACTCATAAAGACATTGACTAGGATGCATATTGTGAGGATTGTCATTATGATTAAGTTTCATAAGAGAATTTACCTCTACCACCTTTGGCATTGGTGGTGTATTAAGCCCATGTATTTCTTCAATAGGAGGTAAATTTTTAACATCCTCAGCTTTAATAC
Source organism: Triticum aestivum (assembly GCF_018294505.1). Taxonomy (NCBI): domain Eukaryota; kingdom Viridiplantae; phylum Streptophyta; class Magnoliopsida; order Poales; family Poaceae; genus Triticum; species Triticum aestivum. The sequence goes on along the minus strand of NC_057811.1, from coordinate 93,296,908 downwards.
ATTTTTCCTTCATAGATTTCTTTGCCTCCTGCATATCTTCAGGACTGAGATATAATATACCCCTCTTCTTTGGAGTGGGTTTAGCCGGTGGTTCAGGAAGAGTCCAATCATCATAATCTTTCAATATATTATTCAATAATTCTTTGGCTTGAGCGATAGTTCGTTCCCTGAAAACACAACCAGCACAACTATCTAGGAAGTCCCTAGAAGCATCTGTTAGTCCATTATAGAAGATATCAAGTATTTCATTATACTTAAGAGGATGATCAGGCAAGCATTAAGTAACTGGCAAAGCCTCCTCCAAGCTTGTGGGAGACTCTCTTCTTCAGTTTGAGCAAAGTTAAATATTTCCTGCAAGGCAGCTTGTTTCTCATGAGCAGGGAAATATTTTTCAGAGAAGTAATAAATCATATCCTGGGGACTACGCACAGAACCAGGAGCAAGAGTATTGTACCAAGCTTTAGCATCACCCTTTAATGAGAATGGAAATAATTTGAGAGTGAAGTAGTAGCGAGTTTTCTCATCATGAGTAAAAAGGGTGGCTATATCATTCAACTTAGTAAGATGTGCCACACCAGTTTCAGTTTCATAACCATGGAAAGGATCAGATTCAACTAGAGTAATCAACTCTGGGTCGACAGAGAATTCATAATCCTTGTCAGCAATAAAGATAGGTGAAGTTGCAAACTTAGGATCATATTTCTTTCTAGCATTCAGAGATTTTTCTTTATACTTGCATATTAATTTCTCTAGATGATCTCTATCCTTACAAGCAAGAATATCTCTAGTTGTCTCCTCATTCATAACATAACCTTCCGGCACCTTAGTCAATTCATATCTAGGAAGGCTAGTTCTAGCAGGTGTGTTAGGAGTTTCAGTTTCAAGCTCATCATCAGATTCGACAACATCATGTTGTATTACTCTAGCAATTTGTTCATCAAGAAATTCACCTAGTGGGACATCATCATTATCAAGCAAGGTACTAGCATCATCATAAGCATCAGAGTAGAAGTAGAATCATCAATAACTTGCGACATATTAGAATTGATAGCATGTGGTGGTGTTGCAAGTTTACTTATAACGGAAGGTATCTAAAGCAGAACTGGATGGCAGTTCCTTAGCCCCCCTCGTCTTTGAGGGAAATATCTTGGTCTTAGCATCCTTCAGTTTCCTCATAGTGATAATATGATAATAATCCCAAGTGACTCAATGCTACCTCTTGAGCACTGCGTTGGTTTTCCCTTGAAGAGGAAAGGGTGATGCAGCCAAGTAGAGTAAGTATTTCCCTCAGTTTTTGAGAACCAAGGTATCAATCCAGTAGGAGACTTCACGCAAGTCGCCTCATACTTACACAAACAAATAAGAACTTTGCAACCAACGCGATAAAGGGGTTGTCAATCCCTTCACGGCCACTTGCAAAAGTGAGATATGATAGAGATAAAAAGATAAATATTTTTGGTATTTTTTATGATATAGATTGAAAGTAAAGATTGCAAAGTAAAATAGATTGGAAACTTATATGATGGAAAATAGACCCGGGGGCCATAGGTTTCACTAGTGGCTTCTCTCCAGATACCATAAGTATTACGGTGGGTGAACAAATTACTGTCGAGCAATTGATAGAAAAGTGCATAGTTATGAGAATATCTAGGCATGATCATGTATATAGGCATCACGTCCGCGACAAGTAGACCGAAACGATTCTGCATCTACTACTATTACTCCACACATCGACCGCTATCCAGCATGCATCTAGAGTATTAAGTTCATAAGAACAGAGTAACGCATTAGACAAGATGACATGATGTAGAGGGATAAACTCAAGCAATATGATATAAACCCCATCTTTTTATCCTCGATGGCAACAATACAATACGTGCCTTGCTGCCCCTGCTGTCACTAGGAAAGGACACCGCAAGATTGAACCCAAAGCTAAGCACTTCTCCCATTGCAAGAAACATCAATCTAGTAGGCCAAACCAAACTGATAATTCGAAGAGACTTGCAAAGATATCAAATCATACATATAAGAATCCAGAGAAAACCAAATATTGTTCATAGATAATCTTGATCATAAACCCACAATTCATCAGATCTCAACAAACACACCGCAAAAAGAATTACATCGAATAGATCTCCAAGAAGATCAAGGAGAACTTTGTATTGAGATCCAAAGAGAGAGAAGAAGCCATCTAGCTAATAACTATGGACCCGAAGGTCTGTGGTAAACTACTCACACATCATCGAAGAGGCTATGGTGTTGATGTAGAAGCCCTCCGTGATCGATTCCCCCTCCGGCAGAGCGCCGAAAAAAGGCCCCAAGATGGGATCTCACGGGTACAGAAGGTTGCGGCGGTGGAAATAGGGTTTGCTGGTGCTCCCGGATGTTTTCGTGGTATATGAGTATGTATAGGCGAAAGAAGTCGGTCAGAGGAGCCACGAGTGGCCCACGAGGGTGGGGGGCCACCTACATCCTGGGCGCGCCCTCCTGCCTCGTGGCCTCCTTGTTTGTTTCTTGACGTCCACTCCAAGTCTCCTGGATTGCGTTTGTTCCAAAAATCACTCTCCCGAAGATTTCATTCCATTTGGATTCTGTTTGATATTCCTTTTTTGCGAAACACTGAAATAGGCAAATAAACAGCAATTTGCACTGGGCCTTTGGTTAGTAGGTTAGTCCCAAAAATAATATAAAAGTGTATGATAAAGCCCATTAAACATCCAAAACAGATAATATAATAGCATGGAACAATCAAAAATTATAGATACGTTGGAGACGTATCAAGCATCCCCAAGTTTAATTCCTACTCGTCCTCGAGTAGGTAAATGATAAAAACAGAATTTTTGATGTGGAATGCTACCTAGCATAATTCTCAATGTAATTTTCTTTATTGTGGCATGAATGTTCAGATCCGAAAGATTCAAGATCAAAGTTTAATGTTGACATAAAAATAATAATACTTCAAGCATACTAACTAAGCAATTATGTCTTCTCAAAATAACATGGCCAAAGAAAGTTCATCCCTACAAAACCATATAGTTTGGTCATGCTCCATTTTCGTCACACAAGAATGCTCTCATCATGCACAACCCCGATGACAAGCCAAGCAATTGTTTCATACTTTAGTAATCTCAAACTTTTTCAACCTTCACGCAATACATGAGCGTGAGCCATGGATATACCACTATGGGTGGAATAGAGTATAATGATGGCGGTTATGTGGAGAAGACAAAAAAGGAGAAAGTCTCACATTGACGCGACTAATCAACGAGCTAGGGAGATGCCCACCAATTGATGTCAATGCAAGGAGTAGAGATTGCCATGCAACGGATGCACTAGAGCTATAAATGTATGAAAGCTCAACAAAAGAAACTAAGTGGGTGTGCATCCAACTTGCTTGCTAACGAAGACCTAGGGCATTTGCGGAAGCCCATTGTTGGAATATACAAGCCAAGTTCTATAATGAAAAATTCCCACTAGTATATGAAAGTGACAAAACAAGAGACTCTCTATCATAAAGATCATGGTGCTACTTTGAAGCACAAGTGTGGAAAAAAGGATAGTAGCATTGTCCCTTTTTTTTTTCTTTTTTGGGCCTTTCTTTTTTTACTTGGCCTTTCTTCTTCTTCTCTTTTTTTGGGACAATGCTCTATTAATGATGATCATCACACTTCTATTTATTTACAACTCAATGATTACAACTCGATACTAGAACAAAATATGACTCTATATGAATGCCTCCGGCGGTGTACCGAGATGCGCAATGAATCGAGAGTGACATGTATGATAATTATGCATGGTGGCTTTGCCACAAATACGATGTCAACTACATGATCATGCAAGGCAATATGACAATGATGAAGCATGTCATAATAAATGAAAGGTATAATTGATCTTATGCCCCTAGTTGGGTCACACTCGGCAGGTTTACCCCTAGTTTCCAAAAACACTTGTTCTTGCCCAAACCACTTTGCTACTCTTATGCTTTTGCCCTTTGATTGTTTGACCATCACTTTGAAAACTTCATAAAAAATTCATACTAACTCAGAAAAATTCAAATAAGATATCAAAATGTTCAGAAAAGCATCACCTATATGTGCATGTCATTTACATTCATGAAAAAAGTGTTGGCTAGTCCCCATCTTAGTTTTAGCTCATATGATCTTAGCATGAACAGTAAAATCTAAAAAATTCTAAAAATTCTAAAAATAATTTGGTGGCAAACTTTGACCAATGTTTTGAGTGCTTGCCAAGTTTCATATGGGAATGACATTCGTGGAAGTCATGGCAAAAAAACAAAAATCAATGGTCCAAAATTTCATTTTTTACCACGACTTCCACGAATGCCATTCCCTTATGAAACTTGGCAAGCACCCAAAACATTGGTGAAAGTTTGCCACAAATTTTTTTTTAGAATTTTTTTAGATTTTACTGTTCATGCTAAGATCATATGAGCTAAAACTTAGATGGGGACTAGCCAACACTTTTTTCATGAATGCAAATGACATGCACATATAGGTGATGCTTTTCTGAACATTTTGATATCTTATTTGAATTTTTCTGAGTTAGTATGATTTTTTTACGAAGTTTTCAAAGTGATGGTCAAATGGTCAAAGGGCAAAAGCATAAGAGGGGCAAAGTGGTTTGGGCAGGAACAAGTGTTTCCGGAAACTAGGGGTAAACCTTCCGAGTGGGACACAACTAAGGGCACCAAATTAATTATCCCTAAATGAAACGGTGGAAAGTTACATGGCAATATATCTCGGAATGGCTATGGAAATGCCATAATAGGTAGGTATGGTGGCTGTTCTGAGGAAGATATAAGGAGGTTTATGTGTGATAGAGCATATCATATCACGGGGTTTGGATGCACCGGCAAAGTTTGCACCAACTCTCAAGGTGAGAAAGGGCAATGCACGGTACCGAAGAGGGTAACAATGATGGAAAGGTGAGAGTGCGTATAATCCATGGACTCAACATTAGTCATAAAGAACTCACATACTTATTGCAAAAATCTACAAGTCATCAAAAACCAAGCATTACGTGCATGCTCCTAGGGGGATAGATTGGTAGGAAAAGACCATCGCTCGTCCCCGACCGCCACTCATAAGGATGACAATCAAAGAACACCTCATGCTTCAAATTTGTCACACAACGTTTACCATACGTGCATGCTACGGGACTTGCAAACTTCAAGACAAGTATTTCTCAAATTCACAACTACTCAACTAGCACAACTCTAATATTACCATCTTCATATCTCAAAACAATCATCAAGTATCAAACTTCTCATAGTATTCAAAGTACTTTTTATGAAAGTTTTTATTATACCAATCTTGGATGCCTATCATATTAGGACTAATTTCATAGCCAAAGCAAATTACCATGCTGTTCTAAAGGAATCTGAAAATAATATAAGTGAATCATAAGAGATCAATAATTTCTATAAAATAAAACCACCACCGTGCTCTAAAAGATATAAGTGAAGGACTAGAGCAAAATTATCTAGCTTAAAAGATATAAGTGAAGCACATAGAGTATTCTAATAAGTTCCGATTCATGTGTGTCTCTCCCAAAAGGTGTGTACAGCAAGGATGATTGTGGTAAACTAAAAAGCAAAGACTCAAATCATACAAGACGCTCCAAGCAAAACACATATCATGTGGTGAATAAAAATATAGCATCAAGTAAAGTTAGCGATGGACGAAGACGAAAGAGGGGATGCCTTCCGGGGCATCCCCAATCTTAGGCTCTTGTTTGTCCTTGAATTTTAACTTGGGGTGCCTTGAGAATCCCCAAGCTTAGGCTCTTGCCAATCCTTATTCCATAATCCATCAAATCTTTACCCAAAACTTGAAAACTTCACAACACAAAACTCAACAGAAAATCTCATGAGCTCCGTTAGCAAAAGAAAAGAAACCACCACTTCAAGGTACTGTAATGAAATCATTATTTATTTATATTGGTGTTAAACCTACTGTATTAAAACTTCTCTATGGTTCATACCCCCCGACACTAGCCATAGATTCATCAAAATAAGCAAACAACACACGAAAAACAGAATCTGTCAAAAACAGAACAGTCTGTAGTATTCAGTATCAAACGTATACTTTTGGAACTCAGAAAAATCTACCAAAATAGGAAGCCCTAGATAATTTGTTTATTGATCTACTGCAATTGGAATCAGTATTTTATCACGTTCTGGTGATTTTTAACAATTGTTTTTGTGAGCAGAAAGTTTCTGACTTTTTCAGCAAGATCAAATTATTATCACCCAAGAAGATCCTATAGGCTTTACTTGGCACAAACACTAATTAAAAAATAAAACCATATCTAACCAGAGGCTATATGAATTATTTATTACTAAACAGGAACAAAAAGCAAGGAGCAAAAATAAAATTGGGTTGCCTCCCAACAAGCGCTATCGTTTAACGCCCCTAGCTGGGCATGAGATTTCAACGATGCTGACATGAAAGACAAGAATTGAAGCACAAAGAGAGCATCATGAAACACGTGACAAACACATCTAAGTCTAACATACTTCCTATACATAGGCATCTTATAGGCAAACAAATTATCATAGCAAGAAAAAACTATCAAGTGGAAGGAAGCGGAAAGAAACAATAGCAACATAACGAGAGGTAATTTTGTAACATGAAAATTTCTACAATCATACTTTCCTCTCTCATAATAATTACATGTGGGATCAGAAGCAAATTCAACAAAATAGCTATCACATAAAATTTTCTCTACATGATCCACATGCATGCAAAGGTTACACTCTTCCAAAATAGTGGGAATATCATTAACTAAAGTCATGACCTCTCCAAACCCACTTCAATCAAAAATTTCATAAGATTGAACATTCTCCAAATATGTGGGATCTAAAGTTTACACTCTTCCAAACCCACTTTCAATAATATTGCAAACACTATTATCAATCTCATATTCATCATGGGGCTTAAATAAATTTTCAAGATCAAAAGAAGAATCACCCCAATCATGATCATTGCAAAAAATAGTAGTCATAGCAAAACTAGCATCCCCAAGCTTAGGGTTTTGCATATTATTAGCACAATTGACATCAAGGGAATTTATAATAACATCATTGCAATCATGCTTTTCATCAAAGGAACTATCAAGTATGGGTGCAATAGCAACGATCTCATGTTTAACATAACGAATTATAGCAAATTCTTCTTCAAAAATATTGGCATCATGGCCACAAGAATAGCAAGCATCATGTTCATCAAGGGAAATTTCAATCAAATCATCGGACTCATCATTATCTATAGATTCATGCATATCATTATTTTCTTCCAAAGCAACGGTCATTCTCTCAATAATTTCTTTGACATAGACATTATGAGCATAGTTTTCATAGCAATATTTAAGTATGTCAAAATTTTCAGATTCGTAGAGAGTAATATCATATTTTTCAATCAAAGAAGCAACTTCATAAGCACCCTGAAAAGCAACAAATTCTTCAATTTGTTCGATATCATAGTAATTGTAAACACCCTTCACATAAGAAGATAAGATTTCATTATCATTAAACTCACATAGGTAGGGAAGGTGTTTTTTACGGTTCTTGGAGCAACAAGTAAAATCATAAATTTCACAAAGATTCCAAGCATAACACAGCAATCTGTTTATTTGATCCCATAAGAGTCTCCCCTTTTCAGACAAACGGTGACGCACAAAATGAGCATGCTCATCTAAAGATTTCCCATCAACTAGGCTAGTTGGTGTTTCAGCACGAGTGCATAAGGATCGAAGATGATCCAAGTAGAACACTTTAAGTGGATCCATATCAATAGATTTTTAGCAAGCAAAGATGCAAGCAAATAGAAGGCACATGGAAACACAAACAAAAATACATACGGGAAGAAGGCGAAGAAAAGGCAAAGGTGAAGTGGGGGAGAGGAAAACGAGAGGCAAATGGCAAATAATGTAATGTGAGGGAGAAGAGTTTGTGATGGGTACTTGGTATGTCTTGACTTTTGCGTAGATCTCCCCGGCAACGGTGCCAAAAATTGGCTAGTTGCTGGGAGATCAACTCTTGACTTGACTTGGTGCAAATCTCCCCGGCAACTGCGCCAGAAATCCTTCTTGCTACCTCTTAAGCACTGCGTTGGTTTTTCCTTGAAGAGGAAAGGGTGATGCAGCAAAGTAGCGTAAGTATTTCCCTCAGTTTTTGAGAACCAAGGTAACAATCCAGTAGGAGACTTCACGCAAGTCGCCTCGTACCTACAAAAACAAATAAGAACCTTGCAACCAACGCGATAAAGGGGTTGTCAATCCCTTCACGACCACTTACAAAAGTGAGATATTATAGAGATAAAAAGATAAATATTTTTGGTATTTTTTATGATATAGATTGAAAGTAAAGATTGCAAAGTAAAATAGATTGGAAACTTATATGATGGAAAATAGACCCGAGGGCCATAGGTTTCACTAGTGGCTTCTCTCAAGATAGCATAAGTATTACGGTGGGTGAACAAATTACTGTCGAGCAATTGATAGAAAAGTGCATAGTTATGAGAATATCTAGGCATGATCATGTATATAGGCATCACGTCCGCGACAAGTAGACCGAAACGATTCTGCATCTACTACTATTACTCCACACATCGACCGCTATCCAGCATGCATCTAGAGTATTAAGTTCATAAGAACAGAGTAACGCATTAGGCAAGATGACATGATGTAGAGGGATAAACTCAAGCAATATGATATAAACCCCATCCTTTTATCCTCGATGGCAACAATACAATACGTGCCTTGCTGCCCCTGCTGTCACTGGGAAAGGACAGCGCAAGATTGAACCCAAAGCTAAGCACTTCCCCCATTGCAAGAAAGATCAATCTAGTAAACCAAACCAAACTGATAATTCGAAGAGACTTGCAAAGATATCAAATCATACATATAAGAATTCAGAGAAGAACCAAATATTGTTCATAGATAATCTTGATCATAAACCCACAATTCATCGGATCTCGACAAACACACCGCAAAAAGAATTACATCGAATAGATCTCCAAGAAGATCGAGGAGAACTTTGTATTGAGATCCAAAGAGAGAGAAGAAGCCATCTAGCTAATAACTATGGACCCGAAGGTCTGTGGTAAACTACTCACACATCATCGGAGAGGCTATGGTGTTGATGTAGAAGCCCTCCGTGATCGATTCCCCCTCCGGCGGAGCGCCGGAAAAAGGCCCCAAGATGGGATCTCACGGGTACAGAAGGTTGTGCCGGTGGAAATAGGGTTTCATGGTGCTCCCGGATGTTTTCGGGGTATATGAGTATATATAGGCGAAAGAAGTCGGTCAGGGAGCCACGAGGGGCCCACGAGGGTGGGGGGGCGCGTCCTCCTGCCTCGTGGCCTCCTCGTTTCTTTCTTGACGTCCACTCCAAGTCTCATGGATTGCGTTTGTTCCAAAAATCACTCTCCCGAAGGTTTCATTCCGTTTGGATTCTGTTTGATATTCCTTTTCTGCGAAACACTGAAATAGGCAAAAAAAACAGCAATTTGAACTGTGCCTTTGGTTAGTAGGTTAGTCCCAAAAATAGTATAAAAGTGTATGATAAAGCCCATTAAACATCCAAAGCAGATAATATAATAGCGTGGAACAATAAAAAATTATAGAGACGTTGGAGACGTATCACTCAACAAATATAGCTATGCTCCCCGGCAATGGCGCCAGAAAATGGTCTTGATAACCCACAAGTATAGGGGATCGCAACAGTTTTCGAGGGTAGAGTATTCAACCCAAATTTATAGATTCGACACAAGGGGAGCCAAAGAATATTTGAAGGTATTAGCAGCTGAGTTGTCAATTCAACCACACCTGGAGATTAATTATCTGCAGCAAGTTATTAGTAGGAAAGTAGTTTGATAGTTTTGATAATAGTAACAGCAGCAACGGTAACATAACAGTGGTAGCAGTCTTATTGTAGCAAGTGTAACAGCGATGGTAGCAGTAGTAACGCAACAAGATCAATAAGGATAAATTCGTAGGCATTGAATCGGTGAGTTGTTGGATGATATTCATCATGTGACAGTTATAACCTAGGGCGATATGGCACCAGCTCCCGCCCATCGATATATTGTAGGCATGTATTCCGTAAATAGTCATACGTGCTTTATTAAAAGAACTTGCATGACATTTTCTCCTACCCTCCCATGCAGCGGGGTCCATATTGGAAACTAAGGGATATTAAGGCCTCCTTTTAATAGAGAACCGGAACAAAGCATTAACACATAGTGAATAAATGAACTCCTCAAACTACGGTCATCATCGGGAGTGGGCCCGGTTGTTGTCACTCCGGGGTTGCCGGATCATAACACGTAGTAGGTGACTATAACTTGCAAGATCAGATCTAAAACATGGATATAATGATGAATTCATAAACGGTTTAGATCTGAGTTCATGGCACCCGGTCCCAAAGTGACAAGCATTAAGCATAGCAACATCAGTCTAAGAACATAGTGGATACTAGGGATCAAGCCCTAACAACACTAACTCGATTACATGATGAATATCATCCAACTCCTCACCTACCAGCGAGCCTACGACGGAATTACTCACTCCCGGTGGGGAGCATCATGGAATTGGTGATGGAGATTGGTTGGTGATGACGAAGAACGAAGATCCCCCTCTCCGGAGCCCCAAACGGACTCCAGATCTGCCCTCCCGAGGAAGAATAGGGCTTGGCGGTGGCTCCGTCTCGTGGATCGTGATAATTCTTTCTCCCTCATTTTTTCTAGAATAATGTGAATTTATAGTATCGGGGGGGGGGTCGTCAGCGGGGCCAGTAGGTGGGTACAACCCACCTGGGCGTGCCAGGAGAGGGGGGCGCGCCCTGTTGGGTTGTGCCCAACTAGGGGCCCATCTCTGGTGGGTCTTGGCTCCAGAAATTCTTATTATTGATATAAAAATTCCTCGCAAAGTTTCGTTCCATTCCGAGAACTTTTATTTCTGCACAAAAACAACACCATGATAGTTCTGCTGAAAACAGCATCAGTCCGGGGATAGTTTCATTCAAATCATGCAAATTAGAGTCCAAAACAAGAGGAAAAAGCGTGAGAAAAAGTAGATACGTTGGAGATGTATCACTCACGTACTAGAGTAGTACTCCTATATATCAATTCACACGATGGAAAGTTTCTCGCCTGCGTGCTTGCCCTAGCCCCACCTTGCTTGCAGCTTCCTCATCAGCTACCATATTTAAACTAGTTTCTCCCAATTAAGCCCGAGGAGCCGGCAAAGCCTGGCGCGACATTGGGAACTGTGCAATATGGCTTTGTACGTAAAGTGCTACTCTACTACTTTGTAGCTTGTGGCATTGCACGCATGGACCTCGCTCCATTATTGGCTCTATAAAAGAAATTCCTCTTGACGTGATTATTACTTTTGTTTTGAAACAGAGGCAAAAGTTTTGCCTCATCTCATTCATAAAGAAGGAACTAAAACAAAGTTCGACGAGATCCATTACACCTCCACAAATGGAATCGAAAAGCCTAGTCTCGTTGTATCAAAGAACTCAAATGTTTTGCCCCCGCAGTAACCGTCGCTGGTAAACAGGCTGCTAGTGTGTGCGTGAGAGGAGTGGCTGAGTAGGCCAGCTACGTGCTTGAATAGAGCACAGAGAGTACGCACTACGTAGGTGTACTTTCCCTGCATCGATAGTACAACGATGGTTCTAGAGAACAATAGTACCCTGCACTTGCAACTGTAGCTCCTTGGCCTTGATATTCAAGAGTTCAAAACTGGTGCACTATAGAAGTACAGTACATCGCACTAATAGTTGAGAAAAGTAGTACTACTACTGCTACAGTACTACGTAGGAAATAATAGCCTCACCATCGCGGGGCACTAACACACTGCCACTATGCGTGCCTGCATAACTTCGTTAATGAAGGGACGAGGCCCTGCGGTTACGCTCTTATCTCCTCCTTGCCAGTTTCCCTCCCCCAGAAGAGACCAAGGCAGTTCATCGCTGCTCCCATGGATTCGCCAGGCGGTTCTCCTCCTTGTCGGGGCTGGGAGACCTTGGACGACGGTCCTCTGGGAGAAATCGCACGCCGCTCTGACGTCCTCACCGCCGCAAGACTCGGTGCTTCCTGCACCAACTATTTTAAGACGGTGCTTAAACATGCCTGGGGAAAGGCCATGCTTGTTGGTCTTCCATGCCTCCTTGAGGACAAGGTTATTCTATGGGACAATCCATCGACCAATCCACCGCTCCCTGGCCATGGTTGCACGTTGACTCCGCTAGAGTTGCCAGTGTTGAGAGGTAGTCGGATTTTGTCCGATGAGGTCAGTCATGGAGTTTGATCATGTAGTGTATATTCTAAATATAGTACTTAGTTATTCCATCCCATAATTTCCCCGCTGCCCACCATCTTACATATAGGACTGGGTTGGTGCCAACGAAGATTGGCTTGCATACCTCCGGCCGGATACCACCATCATTTTGCACAACATCCACAACAGTGCAGCCGTTCCCGTAGACCCCTTCTCGACCATTGGGATCGGCCTTTCGGACTGGCTGGGCTTGAATACATATGATGATTCCTACATGAGATTGAAGAAGATTGCAATTACGGACCCGCTGACAAAGCGACGCGGCTACGACGATTACTATCTCATCGCGGTGTTTGACATAAGGATTGCCGTCAATACAAAAGGCAGTAATGGGAGAGGCTGGCACATGTTGGCCGTGACAGATTTGTACCCCTATACGTTCGAAGATGCCGTGTGCCATGTAGGCCGCATCTTCGCGGTGACAAGCCAGGGGACTTGTTTCATCTGGTTGCCATCCTACGGTGCGGGAGATTACAAACGGAATGCACAAACCATCATTTGCATCCCTAATGGTACTCCATTATTTTGCAGGGACCAGTCATCCCCCGATCAAAATAATATCGCCGATCCTGGATGTGCATTTGGATCCGCAATTCGGTCTAACCTGGAACCTTGTAGCTGACTTTGGCATATTGGGATCAACTATCTTAGCAGTCGTTATCCATGCTACCACTGATGTGCAACATGGTCACACAATCTACCATGATCGGACCGTCACCATCTACCCAGGTATTCCAGTTTCTCATTGCTGTGTGTTAGAGTAGTAGTACTTGTTAGTTATTTTCTTTTCTTGACTGGGACATGTTTACTGTACTAGTACTAAAATTTAGTATTATATTTTTTTAACCCTCTCGCCTTCTCTTTCATTGTAGTATTACTTACTAGTAGTAGTACTTTTTACCTTGGAGGACGCGTATAGCTAGCTAGGCCTTTGAAGACTTGAACCCACTAGCTCCCACCATTTTTGTTTTCCCATGTCTTATTATCTCATCCATGTAGCCAAGAGTGGCTATATATAATAAGTCGGTTATTTTACTTCCTCTATACCGGAGTAGTACTATTTGCTGCACAATATTACTGACCGCCATATTTGAGCAAAACATTATTATTCATGGACCTTGACCATGTACGTCACCATGTGTCCAGATCTGAGATGTCGTGTGTACCAGATGAACGTCGCCGAGTTTGACCCCCGTGATGCAATGTGGGTGCCGAGGAACACTCTTGGAGAGTACTCGCTTTTCATTGGGGATAGCTACCCCATTGTGAAGCGGATGCCACCTTCTGTGCACGGCACCGAAGGCCTGTCGTTCATGAAGCATGGTTGTGTCTTCAGTGCACACCGCCGGATGAATGACATGCTGGGACACGCTATCCTTTATTTATGCCGCTTCATCTGGGATGAGTCTCCATCCTGTGGAACCGGACTAGAAAGCTGTGACAATGATTCCCGTTTGCCACCGGCTGTGGATCGTGCCATTTGTGAAGAACACCTGGGCCTATAACCTGGAGGAGGACATGGAGCCCATCTATAACGTGTAAGTGGAGTATGGTAAATTGTGAATGGTAGCGCTGTAAATATATGTAGACTAGTCGTGCACAAATTTATCACATGAAGTGGAGATGAACTTGTGTGGCATACTAGCATTTGTCCTTTAGAATTTATTACTAGTAAATGTGTTATGTGTACGTGCAACTTGTGGCTCTATTGCACGGGCTCCAACACGCTCTGTGGGAAAAAGGTGGCACAACTTTGGCTATGGGTAACGTGGTGACATCATACAATAGCGATCGTTCGCTATAGTGGTAGTACCAGGACGGCAAGTCCTACGAACCTTGCGCTTGGCACTTCATCTCTTCGGGAGGTTCAACAGTTCGTACTCCTGTGAACCTTGCACTTGGCTCTTCGCCTCTTCGGAAGGTCTAACAATGATGATACTATAGTACAATATGCTTCTGGCAATCTGACAGAGAATGAACTACTGCACGTCCACCGCGAGGGAGAGGGAGAGGGAGAGGGCGCTATAGTCAAAACCCTCTCCTCGTCTCGCGAGCCACCGCACGCGTGGGCGAGGGAGATGGCGTAGGCATACGTAGTAAGCAAGCTTATCGTCGTCCTGTGAGCCACCGCGCGTAGGCGAGGGAGAGGGTGTAGTAAGCAAGCTTCTCGTCATTCTTGCAAGTTGATGGGACACATCAAAGTAGTACTACATAGTCCATACTGCGTCCTTTCCGGTTAATATGGCTTAATTTGAAATGAGAAAAATACATTGGCGGTCAACGTATGTAACAATGCGCTCATTACGGTCACTATATAGTTTTGCGTTAATTATACGGTCACTAGCTCACCGTAGAGCACCATATAGCACCCTGCTGACCGGCCACATAGTCGACGTGGCACTTTGTTGACTAGTTAAATTGACACCTGGTTTCTGGGTCCCACCTGTCAGTTGGCAGAGTCCAACCCTTGTGCCCGAACCACCCTGGCTGTGTATGCGAGTGCATGCACATGTACTCCCTCGGTCCGTGAAAAACTGTACATCTAGCATTAGAAAATTTGCCAACAAAGAGTGTACATCTACACTTCCAATGCACTTAGCCTTCAATATAATTGATATTGATTGACTAATGCACCAACTTGTGCTCTAGCTATAGGCTGCATATCTATCCTTAATTACAGGATGCAACAACCTTCATGTAGTCTTGTTCTCTCAATGGTCACATGCACAAATAAGTCTACTACTTTTGGGCGTTAATTATGCCATCAAGTTCCGCTTCCTCTTCGTCAATGTGTAAATCTCTGAATGTACAGTCTTTCACGGACGAAGGGAGTAGGTTGAGCACTTGAACGTGTGTGTTGTGTCGTGTGCTGTGTGCCACATGGGTGCGTGAGTGTTGAATGCGTGCATGTGTACGTGTGAGTGTTGCATGCATGCATGAGAATTCTACTCCCTCCCATTGACATGTTCATATTTCAATCTTCATTAAAATGTTGAATGCGAGAATTAAGTGAAAACTCACGAATGCGTGTAAAAATTCTGGTCTTTTGTTCCTCACGCATGCATTCCAATTAATACGTTCGTAAACACAATTTTCTTGAGGAAAACGAGCCCATTATTGAGTCCTTTTGGAAAAAAATCTCCGGGCACTCATCATTTACTACTACCTTGGTTGATGATTTTTTATTGATCTGTATATAAACCTCCGTCTTGGATTATTGGTCCGCTTCGTACTTAGTGTAAAATTTTGACTGTAAATTTAACTAACAAAGTGTCAATGCATGTCATAAAAAACTATGCCATTAAAAACTATGTTCAAATATGAATCCAGTGATATGATTTTTGGTGACATGCATTAACATGTTATTAGTTAAATAGATGGTCAAAGTTTGACACAAAATACTACTAGTACTCCGACATTATTGGTGCCGGGTGCCTTTGCCATTGTTTCTTGTTGTTGGACAGGATGAGAGTGGACGCATAGGGATAATGTAGATAGGAAGTCTTGGTGATCCATTATTCCCCATCTCGGTTAGAGAGAACTATTCAACCAGTCTTCACAGTGAAGTGACAATAGGCGCTGTAGCAGATGGGACACTTAATTAATAACCTGAGCCAGCGTGTTGGTGTTAGTAAATCAGCCTTAACCTGTACTGCCATCATGTTTGCTAGTGGAGCACACTTCCGCAAATACTCCTACACACCTCTCTCTTCCATTAACTGACATATGGGCCCTCTTGACGTAGACCCGCATGTCATCAACTTAACTATTTACACTCCGAAGGACGGTATATCCTGGTAGCAGTACTAGTAGAATTGAGATTTAATGCACTTTTTTGCCCATCTTTCCCTCTTCTTCCTCATCTTTTCTTCTTCCTCCTCTCTACACCATCGTCGACCGCACACGATTTCCCCCCGCTCACTGCTCGCCTGCCCGCGCCATCTTCCTCGGTAGCTCACGCGTACCATATCCCCCCGCTCACTGCTCGGCCACACACGCCATCTTCTTCACTCACCCGCCTGAATCCACTTCCCCGCTCGCTCGTAGGCACTGAAAACCCCAATCACTCAGCACCCTAAAATACCCTATGGCAGAACCGACTGACACGCAGAGCGGCGATTGGAATTCCCTCCCCGATGTTCTCTTGGAGCAGATGTGTAATTGTATGGACCTGCTCAGCACCGTGCGTTTGGCCGCATACTCGGTGTCTATGTACCGTGTACTCGTCTACAACCGGCCGCCCATTTTCAAGACACCCTGCTTACTGATGCCTGATCCTCGTAGGTGGCCCAGACACCAACTTGACGATCCTACGGAGATAGCCGTCGTGCCCCTCGACATGCTACCACTACCCGCCCACCTGTCCTTCATGCGTGGCCACTACTGGGCGGGCATGAAGGCCAACTGGATCGTCCTCATCCACCAATCCGGTAGTCCATGGCGTCTCGTGGACATCTACACTCATCGACATATCACCCTTCCATCGTTGGATACCGCCGGCATCGAGCCTCGCCGCCAGCCGGACACTCCTGCCTACTATGCACGAGACACGTCGAGCTTTTGGTACGACCTCCATTTGCTAAAGGTTGTAATCTGCGAAGTTCCAACACCATCAAAAGACTACATGGATTACAAGCTCATTGCCTTGTTCGACGGGGGATTAGTATATTTGGAATTCGGTTGCCATACATGGTTATGGCTCATCATCAATCCTGTTGACTCTCCATTTGTCTGATGCTATAGTGCATGATGGCATCGTTTACGCGGTCGACGCACAAATTGGCTTCCTATATTGATGGATTCTATCGTCATGTAATTGTTCTATCTCATATCATCATTACCTTATGAATCCGACTGCCTGTTGATTGTTCGAAATTTAGAATAGATAGTATGTCTATAACCACAACATTGCTACATGTTCCTTTCATTTCCTAGATTTTTATGACCACATATGTTATTGTTAGAGTTGATACAAGAACAATTGGCATCTAATGATTGTTAGAATTGATATTATGAGTATAACCTCACGATTGCTATATGTTACTCTCATTTCGAAGATTTTTATAACCATGCATGTTATTGTTAGAGTTGATATGAGAACAGTACTAACTGCTATGGTAGAATATGAGTAGGCCCTGGCATAACTGTTTTCCTCTCATTTTTACATGATGTTTGAACAATGACATATTGCTAGAATATGAAAGCCATTGGCTTAATTTTTTTAACTTGGGGTTTTATTATGACCACGACATTGCAATTCTCTGGCTATGATCTATGTCACTATTATAATAATCTTAATTCCACACATACTCTGAACATGATTGTATATTTTTGTCCTTTTGGTCTCCAATTTGATTTGTTGCAGCAGACACAAATGCGCTGGCCTTCATAATTCCAGGACCTGGAAATATACAAGTCAATGGGTGGTGGTTTATCGGTCGTTCAACTGACGGTGGTCATTTGATGCTCATTCGCACGTACCAAATTGACCAAACCATTTCATCAAACCACATGCAGTACAATGCTTGGGGCGTTCGTGACTGTGATGGCTATGGCTGTTTCGTGTTCGAGAAATATCACAACTCCGTTGCGCTCCGGCGTATTCAACTGGAGGCGGGTTTTACAGCCTCGGCAACCACTCCATGTTCCCCGGGCTCGATTATCCGATCATCCAACCAATCATTTATCATATCACCGGCAATGATTACCGTGCTATGCAACTTCCATTCGCCAGGGGGAACTGTGTTTACACATCGTACCATGGGTTTCATGAATTGCCATATCCAGAGATTCATCGACACTGCAGCTTGTTGCCAGATGATCTTCAGAGTGTGAAAGGCATCAAGATTGAATGACTTTTGCAAACCCGACATGCGGCAATGTGGTTCATGCAAAACAACAAATATGCACAACTTGATTCGTAGTCATATCTAGATTGAGCCATGTTACCCCATGTATCATGCTGCTGTAGCATGACCCTCTTTTGTTGGATATTATGTACTGTAGTTAGTTTGAAGGATAGATACTTTTCTGGGATCAAGTGCATCCTAACTCACCTCGGTAGCATGTACTGATAATGATGATGGACTATATATCAATTAGGCTTCAAGTGCGTACTTGTTGGTGAAAGTGTTGTCCAATGGGAATTATATTTTTTATTACTCATGTAGCCTACAAAGTCTGTCGCACAGCCTTGTAACTTTGTACTGTACTCCATTTCTAAATTTGTACTAGTACTAGTAGTCCTCTATACAGTATATTGCGCTACTCGTAGTACTATCTCCGTCCTTGTTTATTGGCCCCCTTCATAATTTGTGTCAATTTTGATCATATATTTAACTAACTAAATGTTAATGCATGTCACAAAAAATTATATCGTTGGATTCGTATTTGAACATAGTTTCCAATGGTATAATTTTCAGTGACATGCATTGACATTTTGTTAGTTAAACCTATGGTTAAAATGTGACACTAAATACGACTAGTAAGTACTGTAGTACAGTAGTACTAGTATACGTCGGTCAAATTATTCATCATGTCCACACATTGAATTGATGTGACAACACGCTACGCGTGAGGTGACACAAGAGTCCCGATGGCGTGACCAGTTCACCAAAGTGAGCCTCACCCCTGTCGTACTACAACAACACT
The DNA here is from genome assembly GCF_018294505.1 of Triticum aestivum. Classification (NCBI taxonomy): domain Eukaryota; kingdom Viridiplantae; phylum Streptophyta; class Magnoliopsida; order Poales; family Poaceae; genus Triticum; species Triticum aestivum. The sequence continues at coordinate 93,277,888 of NC_057811.1, read as the reverse complement.
CTCGCATTTTCTACAAAATCACTCTCCCATTCTCTCCCGGTCTCCCCGCCTCCCAGCCACCGCCTTGTTCCGATCCATTTGGTACGATGAGCGATGAGCTACAGGAGCTGCTATACTTCATCACAAGTAGTCAAAAGGAAGACGCTGAAAAAGTTGATCTCAACAAGGATGCTCTTCAAGCTAGCCGGATGAAGGAAGGAACCAGCGAGGCCACTCCTGTGAGTATTCGTCCCATCGCCCTGTATGATGATTTCGATCTTTATGGGGTTTTTCAAGTCTTAAGAGTCTACATGTAGTAATGAAGCCGAGACCACAGTTTGTTCGCGTATTGTGGACTTCAGATTTGGAGTAGCACTTATCTGTCGAAATCTTTCATCATTTAGTTAAAACAGTTGATTGATCATATATTGAGTACCATTTAACTGGAATTAAACGATGCAAGTCCAAGAAGGATTGGCCGGTGCTGCCGGCTGGCGTCAAGTTTGATCCCATGGATCAGGAGCTGATCGAGCACCTTGAGGCCAAAGTGAGTGCTGACAATGCGAGATCTCACCCTCTCATCGATTTGTTCATACCAACCATCAACAATGAGCACGGCATATGCTACACCCGTCCTGAGAAACTCCCAGGTGAGACACCGATCGACCGTCTACTTGCACAAACATATTCCTTTGTTTACACCTCTATTTTTCTTTTTAGATGCAGACCTAGCGAAGCAATTACAATTTGACAGTGAATAAAAAGTGAAGCAAGTGACTGCAACATGCCAAGGATGTTATGAAAATGCCAACTACGTACCCTAAAACCTGTATTCGCCAATACTGCAGGTATCACACTGAGTGGCCTAAGCAAGCATTTCTTCCAGCGCAACTCCACGTCGTTCAAAAGGGGCACGCGGACGTGGTGCAAGATACAGTCGGACTGGGGCATGCACGCGATGTGGCACAAGACCGGCAATACCCTGCCGGTGATGGTCAACGGTCGGCAGACGGGCAGTAAAAAGGTTCTGGTGTGTAATGTCCCAAATTTTCAATTTGGAATGTTATACATAGGTCATCATATGCATATCATATTTTATTTGCATCTCGTTTGCGATCCTAGAAAATCCTAAGCAACTCAAGGACCCACGGAGAGAGTTGGGGATTTCATTATTTTCATATTTGAATTTTCTCAAATTTGAAAAGAGGATCATTTTGGTTTTAATAATTTTTCTCTCCAAAATAATTCCAAAATAAAAATAACAGAGCGGAGATAAAATGACTTCTCCAAAATAAAAGAAATATTGGAGGAAAATGCTAAAATCAAATAAATAATTTATTTGGATTTTTATTGCTATTTTATTTGAATTAGAAAAATATGCATTTTTAAAAAATTGCCTTTTTAGGCCAAAACATGTTCACTTGGTTCTAAATATTTTATTTAGAAGGTGAAAATTGTTTTGGCGTTTTTGAATTTTTTTATTTATCTAGGATTTTTTCCTTTTTGGTGGAATTTATTTAAAAAAACGCGTCGCCCGACTAGGCTAACGGCCCAGCCGAGCCGGGCCGGCCCAGCGCCCCGCACCGCCTCCTGCTCCGACTCGGGACGGGGTCCCGAGCCGAGCCACGCCGCCGCCGTGTCCCGCCCGGACTCCGCCGCCGCCAGCCCCTCCCCCAAGCCACCCGCACCCCCTCTTTATAAACCCCGCCGCCGCCGCCCTATCCTCCACATCACCAGCCCCGCCACCCGCGCCGCCGCAGCTGCCGGCCCAGGCCGTGCGCCGCTTGCCATTGCCGCCGGCACGCGCCGCCTGCCGTTGCCGCTGCCGCCGCCGCACGCTGCCTGCCGTTGCCGCTGCCACCGCCGCGCGCCGCTGCCCCGCCGCCTTGTGCCGCCGCCGACGCCTCACCGGAGCACTGCCTCGCTGGAATTCCGAGCCGGCGCCGTTGACTTCGTCTCCGCCGTTTTTTTCGGTTTTAGGTATAAACCGTTCGGTTTTTTTAAAACCCCAGTTCGGTTTTTATTAGATCGGTTTTCTCGGTTTAGTTTATTTTGCGAACGTTCATTCGTTAGTTCGTTTTAACGAACGAATCCATTCGGTTGCCTCTGTTAGCGGACGTTCGCGCCGTAGTCTTTTTCTTTTTATTTTATTTTCGGCCAGGGATCTATCCGCGATTATTTTTATCGCAGATTAGTTCCTGATCTTCAAACCCTCGCAACTTTTTAACCGTTCGTCCAAATCCAGCAAAACCAACGCCTAAACCTTCTTCTCGAGCCCCTCTTTCCGGTTAATCAACTTGAACAAGGTTTTGATAATTTAAAATTTGGTTTCAAGAAGATTTGATTTTGAACTTCTGTTGATCGTAGTTTCAGTTCCATAACTCCGATTTGGTTGATTCTTTTTGCAAATCAAAGCTCTTTAGTTGAATTTTCAGATTGGATCTTCTTATTTGAGCTTTACCCTTGCATCTAGGATTGAGTGCTTATGTATGCTATTGTTTGTTTGCGATAGAATTCCCGGAGTGCGAAGCGTGCTACTACGAGTCTCTAGGGTTTCCAGACCGTCTGCAAGGCAAGTAACACATTGATCACACCCCTTTATTACCCAGATTTTATGCATTAGTTACAATCCTGAAACACTGCATGATTATGATTTTATTAACATGTGGGTATTGGGAAGTAGATGATGAGGTAGAACCTATTTCCCCTTTAGTTCAAACCCTGGGAGTTACTTCTACGTTATGCTTATACTGCTATGCTATGCTCGTAGACGTGGATTGGTTGAGTCATTCGTGACAGTTGTGAGATCATTATGAACTAAGGGTTTTATTTAAGGTGGCTACTTTAATACACATCTGGGTGGATTGTTTGTGGGCACCTGGGGAATCCAGTGTTGTCCAAGGAGATCCCGGGGAATCCGTGTGATCATCCTATGGTTCGCCACCCAGGCTCAAAGGGATCATACGATTATTCATGCTAGAAACTTCCATGTGCAGCCACAAGCCATTATGGGCTCTGGCATAGTTGAGTATGTTGCGTGACCTTTTTCAGTGGTAGGTAGCAGATGTAGGGGTTGTAGGTGGTACTGTCTACCCAGAGTAAAGAGTTAATGATTCTGAAAGACTGTGTCTCGGTCATCCGTTTCTCAAACATCATGTAGTGTGAGAAATCCAACGGAGGAGATCGAGTCTTGTGGGGTAAAGTGCGCAAACCTCTGCAGAGTGTACAAACTAATCATGCTTAGCCGTGTCCCCAGTTATGGACATCTTGAGTATCTGGTACTTGAATTATTGATTTAATCTCATCACTCTAAATTAATTTGTTGAGTTGTTAACTATGCTTAATTGGGACTGATTTGGAGGAACCTTCTCAATGTTTCAACCACCATGATAGTTAAATAAAATATATTCCTTTGTTGTAGGGAAAAATTGGCTTTTCGCTAAAACATTATAACCATAGAGCCTCCACCAGCCATATATGCATGTAGTGATAGCATTTACTTGTTCATTGCTCTACTGTGTTATTTTGCCAGCATATTCCATGTGCTGACCCATTTCGGGCTGCAACATATCATGTTGCAAACTTTTGAGACGAAGAGTAAGGTGCGCTACGTCGTTGTCGTGCACTCAGCTATGCCGTTGGAGTTGATGGACTCATTTACCTTCGATGCTTCCGCAGTTATCTTATTTAGATGGCCTTAAGCCATATTTATTGTAATAAGTTCTCTTTTGAGACATTCGATGTAATAAGTGTGTGATTGCACTCTGTTATAAATCCTTCACGTACTGTATGTGTCAGCATTACCGATCCAGGGATGACACTTATGCACAGAGATTTGACCGTCTGAGGTCGGATCGCTACAAGATGGTATCAGAGCACACGCTGATTGTAGGACACGACCACTAAGATAAGCCATAGGTCACTCTTCTCTACTCATTTCTGACTCCTCTCCATTTTCCACACTATAGGATGGCAGACTCAAGGAACAAGTTTGCACAACCGGATGAAGACACACCTTTTGGACGACACTTGAAGGAAGTCACTAGGTACCTGAACATCGGAATACCAAGCTTCACCGGGACCTACACCGCCACTTTACCAGAAGATGAGCGTTGGATGATTCGAGTTCAAGTTCCAGGAAGGACATTTACGCCAGTTACTGAGCCCATAGAGTTTTCCTTTGATGGACCAACCTGGAGTCTAGGTAAGAGCATGGCAGCCCACATCGCCATGGGACGCGTCGACGAAGTTTACCACAAGGATATTAAGGACACCATCTATCAAATATGTGGGCCCTGGGACGAGCAATGGGAGATGATCAGCACCAGGAGGGACAGGTCCATTGCAGCTTTCATCCAGGAGTTAAACCAGCACATTCGTCGCCAGGAGAACCAAATGTGCGCAAGCATGATAGATCTGAAGAAGGTGATGACCAGGAACATGGAGCTTGAAGAGGAACTCAAGTCTACACGCGATGGATATGAGGAGGAAATCGCAATACTAGTGGAAAAGAATGACGACCTGACGAGGAAGCTAGGAGTATTCATGGGAGACCCAGCGCCAGGAGGAGATGACGACCATCCCGAGGACTACATCATCATCGACGACACCGACTCCGACCCCGACAGTAGTGATGATGATTACAAAGATGAAGCTGGAGCAGATATCATGGACTCTTCCACCGATCAAAATTTCTAGTCGACGACCATATTATCAGTAGTATTCCCCCATGTATATAGTAGTAGTCCGAGCACTTTTGTAACTGTAGTTAGATCGTTTGTATGCCCTTGTTTGAATTGATTGATGTGATATGAATGTTTGTCTCATGTGCATATGGGCAGTGCTTTCTCTTTAGACCTCACTCTATTCTAATCTCTTCCCTCTAAACCCATCAGATGCCTCCGAGACGTGACCCCGGATTTGTCTTCCCACTGGAGCTCACTCAGTTGATCCAACAGCAGAATGCCTTAATGCAGCTACTAGTCCAGAACCAAGGCAACAACAACAACAACCCACTGCCACCACCTCCAGTTGACAACTTAGCCCGTTTTCTAAGGTTGAACCCGCCGGTGTTTTCCAGTAGCACCGAGCCGATTGTTGCAGATGACTGGCTACGCAGGATTGGAAGGGAGCTGACCACCGCAGGTTGCACAGATGCTGAGAAGGTGTGTTTTGCCGCACATCAATTGGATGGGCCCGCAGCCTCATGGTGGGAGAATTACACAACCAATGTCACTTGGGATCAGTTTCAGCAAGCATTCCGCACTGCACATGTCTCAACTAGAGCTATGAGCATGAAGAAGCGTGAGTTTCGCAACTTACGCCAGGGAAATCGTACTGTGGGGCAGTATGTGGATGAGTTCAGCAAGTTAGCTCGCTATGCCCCGGATGATGTGGCCACAGATGCCGCGAAGCAGGAGAAGTTTATGGAAGGGATGAATGATGAGATGAGTATGCAGTTGATGGTAGCAAGATTTGCTAACTACCAGGAGTTGGTAGACAAGGCTCTTATGATTGAAGGGAAGCAGCAGCAGATAGAGAGCCACGAAAGGAAGTATGGACAAGGGAAGTACAATTTTGGAGCTCAGTAGAGACCAAACCACGAACTGACAGTCACATATAAATCTAGCGCAAAACAATTTACAATTCAACGAGTCTCGACGCTAAGTGTTCACTGAACACACACACACATGCACATGCACGCGCACACACACACACAAGGAGCAGCAGGAGGAGGTTCAGAGTAGAGGTTCAACAAGTGAGGAACAGCAAGGAGGCACGGGAGAGAAGATGCAGCAGCAGTTTTGGGAAGAAGAGAGAAGCAGCAGCAAGGTATGGGGAAGAAGAAGCAGCAGGGGCGCAAGGAGAGATGGGACAGCAGCAAAGGAAAGGGGTAGTAGCAGCAGTATGGAGGCGCTGGGGAGAGGAGCAGAGATGCAGCAGTAGGGACGTGGGGAGTAGCAAAGCCTAATAGCAGCAGCAGGTTCAGAGAAGGAGCAGCAGGAGGGACGTGGGAGGAGGAGCAAGAGCAGCGAGGCAAGGGAAGGAGAGCAGCAGCAAGGTGCGTAGAGAGAGAGAGAGTTGATGGTCGTGTGGTGCGGCGATGGAAGATGCAGCGGATGGTGGTATGATGCGGCGCCGGCAGCAGCGGGTGGTGGAGATGGAGTGGATAGATGGCTGGGTGACACACCACCACGTTGGCCTGGCCGTGGCGGCGCCCTGAGGTGGATAAGGAGGGGTGAGGGAGAGAGATGTGATACCAGGCCCGATTTGGGAATGAAGGCACCTAGGGATTTTGTCCCCACGGTTGAAGAGCAGCCAGATGCAGTTATCGGTAAGTTTTTGGTTAAGTCATTTACTGCAATCGTTCTTTTTGATACTGGTGCATCGCATTCCTACATTTCAAGGGGATTTGTGGACAAGTATAAGTTACCCACCTTAGCCCTTAGGACACCCATGTTAGTAAGTTCGCCAGGAGCAGAGTATGTGACCAGCCGATGGTGTGATCGGTTACCCTTAACCATTGGTAGCCATGTTTTCCCTTCACCCCTAGTAATTTTGGAGTCACAAGGATTGGATATAATACTAGGCATGGATTGGCTATCGAAGTATGGAGGAAACATTGACTGTGCTAGTAGGCCAATTTTGCTCACCACCCCGGAGGGGAAAGGATCGAGTATGTATCCAGGCATGCGCCAAGGAGAACCCAAGTAAATTCCCTCTCAGGAGTTGTTCAGGAGGAAGTGCCTGTAGTGAAGGATTACCCAGATGTATTTCCAGAGGAACTACCAGGCATGCCGTCGGATCGAGACATTGAGTTTTTGATAGAGCTGTTGCCAGGCACCGGACCGAATCATCACTCATCCAGGTCTAGTTCACATACTACTCATCCAGGGAACATAGCATGCTAATCAATAGTGGTGAATGATTGCTCTGAATGGGAACACATTAGGTACATCAGCATCTGACACTTAATGATCTAGGTGTATCAAGGTAAGAGCAGAAAATGATTCAGTTTTCTAGTGTACTAGGGATTTGAGCACTCAAAACTAATAGTTCTCACTAATTTCAGCAAAGCAATCATTGTATAGATCACTAGTTTACAAGGCATTTAGAAATCAGTTGACATATTCACATCAAGCACCATATGTCAAAGGTAAAATTCAGTGCGACAACATTTAAGAAATGGCTCAAGCAACCCAAATATCAAATGATTTCAGCATGTATCAATGGATGATATATTAAGATTTGGGTCATGAAACAGCTCACCGGGCTTTGATGTAGCACTCGCTCGACACTCTCTAAATTACAGCTCTTCTCCTTTTGCTTCCACAAGCACGCTCCAGCTTCTCTCTTCCATATGTGTGCTCCTTGCTTCTCCTCATCACCATGCCTTGGATCCACCGGGGTCCCGAGGGATGTCACCTCGAACCTGGTCAGCATGTAGTAAACAGTGTAGTAGCAAAAACTTGAAAGAACACTCCACAAAAGAGACAATGCAAGCGGTAGGGATAATACCCTCCAAGTCATCAATCGAGTATCCAATTACATAAGCATAGCTATAAAGCACATGTTTAGGATGGTAGAAATTAGCAAGGTCAACACTAACATGAGGATGATATTTATCATTAAGCTCAAGACTAGCATGGGAATGATATGTTTCATTAAGCAAAGGACTAGCATAAGGAGAATAAGTGTCATCATAAATGAGAGAAATGCCAATAACAGGGTACTTATGATCATGTCCAAGCAAACAGTTTTTCAAGTCTAGCTTAATTGATGGTATCATGCAATGCAAGTTAGAATCAAAGAAATCATAAGGGAGCATGTCATCAAGAGGATTGGGTAAACCTGACACATCACGCTCATGTATGACAATAGGCCAATGAATCTCAGGTTCTTCATCTTCATCTATAGCAACTTCTTGTACTTCTTCAGGAGTAGTAGATGATGAGTCTTCAACTTGATCACTTGGGAATTGCAGCTCTTGATCATCTTGTTCCTTGTCTTCTAGTTCATCTTCTTCAATCCGAGGTATCTCTTGCTCAAGGCACTTGCTATCTTGCTCAGCTAGATGTGACGGTATTGGAACCTCACATTTATCAAGGGGAATCCCAGAATTACTCAGCTCAAGCTGTGAAGAAATAGTACTGCCAACATTGATGTTCTTCTCAATCTTCTTTACTTCTTCCACTAGCTCATTCCAACTCTTGATCTTCTTCATTTCCTCTATTATAACCTTCCTAATAGGACCATCCTCGGTACTCCATGTGAACTCGAGACTCAAAAGTGCGAGCTTGTCTATGTCATCGAAATCATCTTGTGTGGGCACTTGTGTTGAAGGTGTTGGTTGACCAAATGGAGGACCATTTAACTCCATTGGCAACATCTCCTGGTGTTGAGGTATATGAGTAGGAGGTGAATAAAATTGTTGTGGTGCATAGCTGTGGCTCTCCTCATTGTACCTAAATTCCTGCAATGGATAACTAGAGGCAAACGATGAGATCTCAGGGCTGTTGTTCCTATATGACATACTCTGGTTTTCAGGCCACCCATATGAGTAATTGTTTTGGTATGAGCTAGGCTGTGGGGCGAAGCTCATGCCATAACAATCGGGAGGGTGAGAGTAACCACGCTGACATTCAGCGGGTGAATGGCCCTGAAATCCACAAATATGGCAGGTAGGAGCAACATAAGGATGGCCTCTAGAATAAGTATCATAAGAGCTAGGCCTATCCTCAAAAACTACTTCTCGCTGCCGAGCTAAATCATCTAATCGATGGGAAATCTTACTTATCAGGTCTTGAATACTTTCCGTGCTGTTTGTAGTGTTGCTCGCATAAGCATGATGATCTGAATAGTAAGCCATATCTGAGAAGATGCAATAACCTGCAGAATGACCAAGCAAAGAAAGAGAAAATAACTTGAACAAGGGTTAGGGGTTAGAGATATATCACATATATATAGCACAAAGGGAAAACAAGTAAAACCTAGTCTATAGCCAAACACGGTCACTCGACGCTAGTCCCCAGCAATGGCGCCAAAATGATCGATTGTAAGTACAGTGAAGTTTTACGCCCAAACTGCGAGTGTCGTGTTCTCCAGAGGGACTAGGCGACGGCGACTATGCTCAGCTAGAGCTAGATCACACGAAAAGGTTTTTGATATTGCAAGACAAAAGAAAAACAAGTTTTCCCACTCAAAGTAGGACAAGATCATCTACCACTTACTACACAAGAAAATAACAAGACAGGGAGAAGAATAACTTGGAAGTCAATGTTTTTACGATTTTCATTACTACACGCACAGTGGATGGATCGACTAACAAATGAGAAAACAAATTCACTAGCAAGTAGTAATCTGAATAGCTAAGAGCACATAAAATATATTTCACAGGTGCAGAGCTAACACATGAACTTGAGATTAAGCACAATAACACATCTGACTTCACAACGAGCAGTCTCACTACAAAATAAAATCACAAGTAGTTATCTGAATTTATACAAACCACGAACTGGCAGTCACATATAAATCTAGTGCAAAACAATTTACAATTCAACGAGTCTCAACACTAAGTGTTCGCTGAACACACACACACACACGCGCGCGGACACACACACACACACAAGGAGCAGCAGGAGGAGGTTCAGAGCAGAGGTTCAGCAAGTGAGGAACAGCAAGGAGGCACGGGAGAGAAGATGCAACAGCAGTTTTGGGAAGAAGAGAGAAGCAACAACAAGGTTTGGGGAGAAGAAGCAGCAGGGGCGCAAGGAGAGATGGGACAGCAGCAAAGGAAAGGGGTAGTATGAAGGAAATATGCCCTAGAGGCAATAATAAAGTTATTATTTATTTCCTTATTTCATGATAAATGTTTATTATTCATGCTAGAATTGTATTAACCGGAAACTTGATACATGTGTGAATACATAGACAAAACAATGTGTTAGTAGTATGCCTCTACTTGACTAGCTCGTTGAATCAAAGATGGTTAAGTTTCCTAGCCATAGACATGAGTTGTCATTTGATTAACGGGATCACATCATTATAGAATGATGTGATTGACTTGACCCATTCCGTTAGCTTAGCACTTGATCGTTTAATATGTTGCTATTGCTTTCTTCATGACTTATACATGTTCCCATGACTATGAGATTATGCAACTCCCGTTTACCGGAGAAACACTTTGTGTGCTACCAAACGTCACAACGTAACTGGGTGATTATAAAGGTGCTCTACAGGTGTCTCCGAAGGTACTTGTTGAGTTGGCGTATTTCGAGATTAGGATTTGCCACTCCGATCGTCGGAGAGGTATATCTAGGCCCACTCGGTAATACACATCACTATAAGCCTTGCAAGCATTGTAAATAATGAGTTTGTTGCGGGATGATGTACTACGGAACGAGTAAAGAGACTTGCCAGTAACGAGATTGAACTAGGTATTGAGATACCGACGATCGAATCTCGGGCAAGTAACATACCGATGACAAAGGGAACAACGTATGTTGTTATGCGGTTTGACCGATAAAGATCTTTGTAGAGTATATAGGAGCCAATATGAGCATCCAGGCTCCTTATTGGTTATTGACCGGAGACCTGTCTTGGTCATGTCTACATAGTTCTCGAACCCGTAGGGTCCGCACGCTTAACGTTCGGTGACGATTTGTATTATGAGTTTATGTGTTTTGATGTACCGAAGGTAGTTCGGAGTCCCGGATGAGATCGGGGACATGACGAGGAGTCTTAAAATGGTCGAGACGTAAAGATCGATATATTGGATGACTATATTCGGACATCGGAAAGGTTCCGAGTGATTCGGGTATTTTTTGGAGTACCGGAGAGTTACGGGAATTCGCCGGGGAGTATATGGGCCTTATTGGGCTTTAGGGGAAAGAGAGAGGTGAGGCTGCGCGCCCCCCAATGCTTAGTCCGAATTGGACTAGGGGCAGGGGCGGCGCCCCCTCCTTCCTTCTCTTCTCTTTTCCCTTTCCTTCTCTCCTACTCCTACTACTTGGAAGGGCTCCTAGTTCTACTAGGAAAGGGGGAATCCTACTCCCGGTGGGAGTAGGACTCCCCTAGGGCGTGACATAGAGAGGGCCGGCCCTCCCCCTCTTTATATACGGGGAGGGGACAGCCCTTGGAGACACAAAAATTGATCTCCTGATCTCTTAGCCGTGTGCGGTGCCCCCCTCCACCATATTCCACCTCGATCATATCATAGCGGTGCTTAGGCGAAGCCCTGCGTCAGTAGCAACATCATCACCGTCATCACGCCATCGTGCTGACGGAACTCTTCCGTGAAGCTCTGCTGGATCGGAGTTCACGGGACGTCATCGAGCTGAACGTGTGCTGAACTCGGAGGTGCCATACGTTCGGTACTTGGATCGGTCGGATCGTGAAGACGTACGACTACATCAACTGCATTGTGCTAACGCTTCCGCTTTCTGTCTACGAGGGTACGTGGACAACACTCTCCCCTCTCGTTGCTATGCAGCACCATGATCTTGCGTGTTCGTAGGATTTTTTTTGAAATTACTACGTTCCCCAACAGTGGCATCTGAGCCAGGTTTATGCGTAGATGTTATATGCACGAATAGAACACAAGTGAGTTGTGGGCGATACAAGTCATACTGTTTACCAGCATGTCATACTTTGTTTCGGCGGTATTGTTGGATGAAGCGGCCCGGACCGACATTACGCGTACGCTTACGCGAGACTGGTTCTACCGACGTGCTTTGCACACAGGTGGCTGGCGGGTGTCAGTTTCTCCAACTTTAGTTGAACTGAGTGTGACTACGCCCGGTGCTTGACAAGGTTAAAACATCACTAACTTGACGAACTATCGTTGTGGTTTTGATGCGTAGGTAAGAATGGTTCTTGCTCAGCCCGTAGCAGCCACGTAAATCTTGCAACAACAAAGTAGAGGACGTCTAACTTGTTTTTTGCAGGGCATGTTGTGATGGGATATGGTCAAAGCATGATGCTATATTTTATTGTATGAGATGATCATGTTTTGTAACCGAGTTATCGGCAACTGGCAGGAGCCATACGGTTGTCGCTTTATTGTATGCAATGTAATCTCCCTGTAATTGCTTTACTTTATCACTAAGCGGTAGTGATAGTCGTAGAAGCAATAGTTGGCGAGATGACAACGATGCTACGATGGAGATCAAGGTGTCGCGCGGGTGACGATGGTGATCATGACGGTGCTTCGGAGATGGAGATCACAAGCACAACATGATGATGGCCATATCAGATCACTTATATTGATTGCATGTGATGTTTATCCTTTATGCATCTTATTTTGCTTTGACTGACGGTGGTATTATAAGATGATCTCTCACTAAATTTCAAGATAAAAGTGTTCTCCCTGAGTATGCACAGTTGCCAAAGTTCGTCGTGCCGAGACACCACGTGATGATCGGGTGTGATAAGCTCTACGTTCATCTACAACGGGTGCAAGCCAGTTTTGCACATGCAGAATACTCGGGTTAAACTTGACGAGCCTAGCATGGGCAGATATGGCCTCGGAACACTGAGACCGAAAGGTCGAGCGTGAATCATATAGTAGATATGATCAACATAGTGATGTTCACCATTGAAAACTACTCCATCTCACGTGATGACCGGACATGGTTTAGTTGATTTGGATCACGTGATCACTTAGATGATTAGAGGGATGTCTATCTAAGTGGGAGTTCTTAATTAGTAATATGATTAATTGAACTTAAATTTATCATGAACTTAGTCCTGGTAGTATTAGCATATCTATGTTATAGATCAATAGCTCACGTTTAGCTCCCCTATTTTATTTTTGATATGTTCCTAGAGAAAACTAAGTTGAAAGATGTTAGTAGCAATGATGCGGATTGGATCCGTGATATGAGGTTTATCCTCATTGCTGCACAGAAGAATTATGTCCTTGATGCACCGCTAGGTGACAGACCTATTGCAGGAGCAGATACAGACGTTATGAACGTTTGGCCAGCTCAATATGATGACTACTTGATAGTTTAGTGCACCATGCTTAACGGCTTAGAATCGGGACTTCAAAGACGTTTTGAACGTCATGGACCATATGCGATGTTCCAGGAGTTGAAGTTAATATTTCAAGAAATACCTGAGTTGAGAGATATGAAGTCTCCATCAAGTTCTATAGCTAAAAGATGGAGGAGAATAGCTCAAGCAGTGAGCATGTGCTCAGATTGTCTGGGTACTATAATCGCTTGAATCAAGTGGGAGTTAATCTTCCAGATAAAATAGTGATTGACAGAATTCTCTAGTCACCATCACCAAGTTAGTAGAACTTCGTGATGAACTATAGTATGCAAGGGATGACGAAAACGATTCCCGAGCTTTTCATGATGATGAAATCGATGAAGGTAGAAATCAAGAAAGAGCATCAAGTGTTGATGATTAACAAGACCACTAGTTTCAAGAAAAGGGCAAAGGGAAAGAAAGGGAACTTCATGTAGAATGGCAAGCAAGTTGTCACTTCCGTGAAGAAGCCCAAAGCTAGACTAAAGGCTGAAACTGAGTGCTTCTACTGCAAAGGAAATGGTCACTGGAAGCGGAAATGCCCTGAATATTTGGTGGATAAGAAGGATGGCAAAGTGAACAAGGGTATATTTGATATACATGTTATTGATGTGTACCTTACTAGTGTTTGTAGTAGCCCCTGGGTATTTGATACTTGTTCGATTGCTAAAAATTAGTAACTCGAAGCAGGAGTTGCAGAATAAACAGAGACTAGTTGAGGGTGAAGTGACGATGTGTGTTGGAAGTGGTTCCAAGGTTGATATGATCATCATCGCACACTCCCTATACTTTCGGGATTAGTGTTAAACCTAAATAAATGTTATTTGGCATTTGCGTTGAGCATGAATATGATTTGATCATGTTTATTGCAATACGGTTATTCATATAAAGTCAGAGAATAATTGTTGTTCTGTTTACATGAATAAAACCTTCGATGGTCATACACCCAATGAAAATAGTTTGTTGGATCTCGATCATAGTGATACACATATTCATAATATTGAAGCGAAAAGATGCAAAGTTAATAATGATAGTGCAACTTATTTGTGGCACTGCCGTTTAGGTCATATTGGTGTAAAGCGCATGAAGAAACTCCATGCTGATGGGATTTTGGAATCACTTGATGCTTGCGAACCATGCCTTATGGGAAAGATGACTAAGACTCCGTTCTCCGGAACAATGGAGCGAGCAACTGACTTATTGGAAATAATACATACTGATGTATGCAATCCGATGAGTGGGTATCGTTATTTCCTGATCTTCACATATGATTTGAGCAGATATGGGTATATCTACTTGATGAAACCTAAGTCTGAAACATTTGAAAAGTTCAAAGAATTTTAGAGTGAAGTGGAAAATCATCGTGACAAGAAAATAAAGTTTCTATGATCTGATCGCGGAGACGAATATTTGAGTTACGAGTTTGGTCTTCAATTAAAACAATGTGGAATGGTTTCACAAATTCATGCCACCTGGAACACCACAGCATAATGGTGTGTCCGAACATCATAACCGTACTTTATTGGATATAGTGCAATCTATGATGTTTCTTACCGATTTACCACTATAGTTTTGGGGTTATGCATTAGAGACAGCTGCATTGACGTTAAAAAAGGGCACCATCTAAATCCGTTGAGACGACACCGTATGAACTGTGGTTTTGCAAGAAACCAAAGTTGTCGTTTCTTAAAGTTTGGGGCTGCGATGCTTATGTGAAAAAGCTTCAACCTGATAAGCTCGAACCCAAATCGGAGAAATGTGTCTTCATAGGATACCCAAAGGAAACTATTGGGTACACCTTCTATCACAGATCCGAAGGCAAGACATTCGTTGCTAATAATGGATCCTTTCTAGAGAAGGAGTTTCTCTCGAAAGAAGTGAGTGGGATGAAAGTAAAACTTGATGAGGTAACTGTACCTGCTCCCTTATTGGAAAGTAGTTCATCACTGAAATTTGTTCCTGTGACTCCTACACAAATTAGTGAGGAAGCTAATGATGATGATCATGTAACTTCAGATCAAGTTACTACCGAACCTTGTAGGTAAACCAGAGTTAGATCCGCACCAGAGTGGTACGGTAACCCTATTCTGGAGGTCATGTTACTTGACCATGATGAACCTACGAACTATGAGGAAGCGATGATGAGCCCAGATTCCGCAAAATGGCTTGAGGCCATGAAATCTGAGATGGGATCCATGTATGAGAACAAAGTATGGACTTTGGGTGACTTGCCCGATGATCGGCAAGCCATAGAAAATAAATGGATCTTCAAGAGGAAGATGGACGCTGATAGTAGTGTTACTATCTACAAAGCTAGACTTGTCGAAAAAGGTTTTTGACAAAGTTCAAGGTGTTGACTACGATGAGATTTTCTCACTCGTATCGATGCTTAAAGTCTGTCCGAATCATGTTAGCAAATGCCGTATTTTATGAAATCTGGCAAATGGATAACAAAACTGCAATCCTTAATGGATTTATTAAAGAAGAGTTGTATATGATGCAACCAGAAGGTTTTGTCAATCCTAAAGGTGCTAACAAAATGTGCAAGCTCCAACGATCCATCTGTGGACTCGTGCAAGCATCTCAGAGTTGGAATATATGCTTTGATGAGTTGATTAAAGCATATAGTTTTATACAGACTTGCGGTGAAGCCTGTATTTACAAGAAAGTGAGTGGGAGCACTACAGCATTTCTGATAAATATATGTGAATGACATATTGTTGATTGGAAATAATGTAGAATTTTTCCGGAAAGCATAAAGGAGTATTTGAAAGGAGTTTTTCAAAGAAAGACCTCGGTGAAGCTGCTTACATATTGAGCATCAAGATCTATAGAAATAGATCAAGACGCTTGATAAGTTTTTTCAATGAGTACATACCTTGACAAGATTTTGAAATAGTTCAAAATGGAACAGTCAAAGAAAGAGTTCTTGCCTGTGTTACAAGGTGAGAAATTGAGTAAGACTCAAAGCCGGACCACGGCAGAAGATAGAAAGAGAATGAAAGTCATTCCCTATGCCTCAGCCATAGGTTCTATAAAGTATGCCATGTCGTGTACCAGATCTATTGTATACCCTACCACTGAGTTTGGCAAGGGAGTACAATAGTGATCTAGGAGTAGATCACTGGACAACGGTCAAAATTATCCTTAGTGGAATAAGGAAATATTTCTCGGTTATGGAGGTGATAAAGAGTTCGTCGTAAAGAGCTACATCGATGCAAGCTTTGACACCGATCTGGATGACTCTAAGTCTCGATCTAGATACATATTGAAAGTGGGAGCTATTAGCTAGAGTAGCTCCGTGCAGAGCATTGTAGACATAGAAATTTGCAAAATACTTATGGATCTGAATGTGACAGACCCGTTGACTAAAATTATCTCACAAGCAAAACATGATCACACCTTAGTACTCTTTGGGTGTTAATCACATAGCGATGTGAACTAGATGATTGACTCTAGTAAACCCTTTGGGTGTTGGTCACATCTCGATGTGAACTATGTGTGTTAACCACATAAAGATCTGAACTATTTATGTTAAATCACATGGCGATGTGAACTAGATTATTGATTCTAGTGCAAGTGGGAGACTGAAGGAAATATGCCCTAGAGGCAATAATAAAGTTATTATTTATTTCCTTATTTCATGATAAATGTTTATTATTCATGCTAGAATTGTATTAACCGGAAACTTGATACATGTGTGAATACATAGACAAAACAATGTGTCAGTAGTATGCCTCTACTTTACTAGCTCGTTGAATCAAAGATGGTTAAGTTTCCTAGCCACAGACATGAGTTGTCATTTGATTAACGGGATCACATCATTAGAGAATGATGTGATTGACTTGACCCATTCCGTTAGCTTAGCACTTGATCGTTTAGTATGTTGCTATTGCTTTCTTCATGACTTATACATGTTCCCATGACTATGAGATTATGCAACTCCAGTTTACCGGAGGAACACTTTGCGTGCTACCAAACGTCACAACGTAACTAGGTGATTATAAAGGTGCTCTATAGGTGTCTCCGAAGGTACTTGCTGAGTTGGCGTATTTCGAGATTAGGATTTGTCACTCCAATCGTCGGAGAGGTATCTCTGGGCCCACTCGGTAATACATATCACTATAAGCCTTGCAAGCATTTTAACTAATGAGTTAGTTGCGGGATGATGTATTACGGAACGAGTAAAGAGACTTGCCGGTAACAAGATTGAACTAGGTATTGAGATACCGATGATCGAATCTCGGGCAAGTAAAATACCGATGACAAAGGGAACTACGTATGTTGTTATGCGGTTTGACCAATAAAGATCTTCGTAGAATATGTAGGAGCCAATATGAGCATCCAGGTTCCGCTATTGGTTATTGACCGGAGACGTGTCTCGGTCATGTCTACATAGTTCTCGAACCCGTAGGGTCCGCACGCTTAATGTTGGGTGATGATTTGTATTATGAGTTTAGGTATTTTGATGTACCAAAGTTAGTTCAGAGTCCCGGATGAGATCGGGGACATGACGAGGAGTCTTGAAATGGTCGAGACGTAAAGATCGATATATTGGATGACTATATTCGGACATCGGAAAGGTTCCGAGTGATTCGGGTATTTTTTGGAGTACCGGAGAGTTACGGGAATTCGCCGGGGAGTATATGGGCCTTATTGGGCTTTAGGGGAAAGAGAGAGGTGAGGCTGCACGCCCCTCCAATGCTTAGTCCGAATTGGACTAGGGGGACGGGCGGCGCCCCCTCCTTCCTTCTCTTCTCTTTTCCCTTTCCTTCTTTCCTACTCCTACTACTTGGAAGGGCTCCTAGTTCTACTAGGAAAGGGGGAATCCTACTCCCGGTCGGAGTAGGACTCCCCTAGGGCGCACCATAGAGAGGGCCGGCCCTCCCCCTCCTCCACTCCTTTATATATGGGGAGGAGGGCACCCCTTGGAGACACAACAATTGATCTCTTGATATCTTAGCCGTGTGCGGTGCCCCCCTCCACCATATTCCACCTCGATCATATCGTAGCGGTGCTTAGGCGAAGCCCTGCATCGGTCGCAACATCATCACCATCATCACGCCATCGTGCTGATGGAACTTTCCCGTGAAACTCTGCTGGATCGGAGTTCACGGGACGTCATCGAACTGAACGTGTGCTGAACTCGGAGGTGCCGTACGTTCGGTACTTGGATTGGTCGGATCGTGAAGACGTACGACTACATCAACTGCGTTGTGCTAATGCTTCTGCTTTCGGTCTACGAGGGTACGTGGCCAACACTCTCCCCTCTCGTTGCTATGCATCACCATGATCTTGCGTGTTCGTAGGAATTTTTTTGAAATTACTACGTTCCCCAACGTAGTAGCAGCAGTATGGAGGCGCTGGGGAGAGGAGCAGAGATGCAGCAGCAGGGATGTGGGGAGTAGCAAAGCCTAATAGCAGCAGCAGGTTCAGAGAAGGAGCAGCAGGAGGGACGTGGGAGGAGGAGCAAGAGCAGCGAGGCAAGGGAAGGAGAGCAGCAGCAAGGTGCGTAGAGAGAGAGTTGCTGGTGGTGTGGCGCGGCGATGGAAGATGCAGTGGATGATGGTAGTGATGCGGCGCTGGCAGCGGCGGGTGGTGGAGATGGAGTGGATAGATGGCTGGGTGACGCACCACCACGCCGGCCTGGCCGTGGCGGCGGCCGGAGGTGGAGAAGGAGGGGTGAGGGAGAGAGATGTGATGCCAGGCCCGATTTGGGAATGAAGGCATCTAGGGATTTTGTCCCCACGGTTGATCAGCCCATATTGCAATTTGGCCCTCCACCTTCGTTACTTTTAGCACAAGATGATCCTCTCTTCTATAGTTGGCCCCAGGTTACTTCGTTTCTTCTCGCACAAGTCCATTCTCCCTCCTCTTCTTCGTTCTCTTAGCCACTTAGTCCGGATCTTGAAGTTTATAGTGCCTTCTCGCACTTATCTGCAAAAGAAACAAATGACTAGTAAATGACTCTTTATATGATTTCATGCAAATATTCAATATTTCACAACCAGAATTGATGGTCATATCTCAATAAACCGCATATTTGAGTGCCAAAAGATGTAGATGCAATGTGCTTATCAGTTTGTAACATCCCAAAGTGTCAATTGGGAATGTTATACATAGGTCATCATATGCATATCATATTTTATTTGCATCTCGTTTGCGATCCTAGAAAATCCTAAGCAACTCAAGGACCCACGGAGAGAGTTGGAGATTTCATTATTTTCATATATGAATTTTCTCAATTTGAAAAGTGGATCATTTTGGTTTTAATTTTTTTCTCTCCAAAATAATTCCAAAATAAAAATAACAGAGCGGAGATAAAATGACTTCTCCAAAATAAAAGAAATATTGGAGGTAAAATGCTAAAATCAAATAAATAATTTATTTGGATTTTTATTGCTATTTTAGTTGAATTAGAAAAAGTGCATTTTTCAAAAATTGCATTTTTATGCCAGAAAAAAATGTTCACTTGGTTCTAAATATTTTATTTAGACGGTGAAAATTGTTTTGGCATTTTTAGATTAATTTTACTTATCTAGGATTTTTTCCTTTCTAGCGGAATTTATTAAAAAAACGCGTCGCCTAACTGGGCCAACAGCCCAGCCGAGCTGGGCCGGCCCAACGCCCAGCACCGCCTCCCGCTCCGACTCGGGACGGAGTCCCGAGCCGCGCCGCCGCCACCGTGTCCCGCCCGGACTCCGCCGGCGCCAGCCCCTCCCCCAAGCCACCCGCACTGCCCCTCTTTATAAACCCTGCCGCCACCGCCCTCTCCTCCACTTCGCCAGCCCCGCCACCAGCGCCGCCGCACCCGCCACCCCGTGCCGCCTACCGTTGCCGCCGCCGCCGCCGCTGCTGCCCGCGCAGCTGCCCCGCCGGCCCGTGCCGACGGCGCCACCTCGCCGGAGCCCCACCTTGCCAGAATTCTGAGCCGCCGCCGTTGACTTCGTCGCCGCCGTTTTTTTCAGGCTTTAGGTATAAACCGTTCATTTTTTTAAACTCTAGTTCGGTTTTAATTAGATCGGTTTTCTCGATTTAGTTTATTTTGCGAACGTTCGTTCGTTAGTTCGTTTTAACGAACGATTCCGTTCGTTTGCCTCTGTTAGCGGACGTTTGCGCCGTAGTCTTTTTCATTTTATTTTATTTCGGCCAGGGACCTATCCGCGATTATTTTTATCGCAGATTAGCCCCTAATCTTCAAACCCTCGCAACTTTTTAACCGTTCGTCCAAATCCGATAAAACCAACGCCTAAACCTTCACCTCGAGCCCCTCTTTCCGGTTGATCAACTTGAACAAGGTTTTGATAATTTAAAATTTGGTTTCAAGCAGATTTGAATTCGAACTTCTGTTGATCGTAGTTTCAGTTCTGTAGCTCCGATTTGGTTGATTCTTTTTGCAAACCAAAGCTCTTCAGTTGAATTTTCAGATTGGATCTTCTTATTTGAGCTTTACCCTTGCATCTATGCTTGAGTTCTTATGTATGCTATTGTTTGTTTGCGATAGAATTCCCGGAGTGCGAAGCGTGCTACTACGAGTCTCTAGGGTTTGCAGATCGTCAACAAGGCAAGCAACACATTGATCATACCCCTTTATTACCCAGTTTTTATGCGTTAGGTACAATCCTCAAACACTGCATGATTAGGATGTGATTTACTTGTGGGTATTAGGAAGTAGATGATGAGGTAGAACCTATTGCCCCTTTATTTCAAACCCTGGGAGTTACTTCTATGTTATGCTTATACTACCATGCTATGCTCGTAGACGTGGATTGGTTGAGTGATTCATGACAGATGTGAGATCATTATGAACTAAGGGTTTATTTAAGGTGGCTATTTTAATACACATCTGGGTGGATTGTTTGTGGGCACCTGGGGAATCCAGTGCTGTCCAAGGAGATCCCGGGGAATCCGTGTGATCATCCTATGGTTCGCCACCCAGGATCAAAGGGATCATACGATTATTCATGCTAGAAACTTCCGTGTGCAGCCACAAGCCATTATGGACTCTGGCATAGTTGAGTATGTTGCGCGACCTCTTTCAATGGTAGGCTAGCAGATGTAGGGGATGTAGGTGATACTGTCTACCCAGAGTAAAGAGTTAATGCTTCTGAAAGACTGTGTCTTGGTCATCCGTTTCTCAAACATCTTGTAGTGCGAGAAATCCAACGGAGGAGATCGAGTCTTGTGGGGAAAAGTGTGCAAACCTCTGCAGAGTGTACAAACTAACCATGGTTAGCCGTGTCCCCGGTTATGGACATCTTGAGTATCTGGTACTTGAATTATTGATTTGATCTCATCACTCTAAATTAAATTGTTGGGTTGTTAACTATGCTTAATTGGGACTGAGTTGGAGGAACCTTCTCAATGTTTCAACCACCATGATATTTAAATAAAATTATTCCTTTGTTGTAGGGAAAAATTGGCTTTTCGCAAAAACATTATAACCATAGAGCCTCCACCAGCCATATATGCATGTAGTGATAGCATTTACTTGTTCATTGCACTACTGTGTTATTTTGCCAGCATATTCCATGTGCTGGCCCGTTTCGGGCTGCAACATATCATGTTGCAAACTTTTCAGACAAAGAGTAAGGTGCGCTAGGTCGGTGTCATGCACTCAGCTATGCCGTTGGAGTTGATGGACTCATTTACCTTCGATGCTTCCGCAGTTATCTTATTTAGATGGCCTTAAGCCATATTTATTGTAATAAGTTCTCTGTTGAGACATTCAATGTAATAAGTGTGTGATTGCACTCTGTTATAAATCCTTCATGTACTGTGTGTGTCAGCATTACCGATCCAGGGATGACACTTATGCACAGAGATTTGACCGTCTGAGGTCGGATCGCTACATGGTGCTGCACACCAACAAGAACTTCGACTAGTAGAGGACCAACTGGGTGATGCACGAGTACCACCTCGGGGAGCTGGAGCAAGAGTAGGAGCGGGAGCTGGTCGTCTGCAAGATTTTCTACCAGACGAACACTAGGGCCAGGACTAAAAAGATTATAAGTTAGTTTGGTATTGGTACTTGTACTACCTGGTCGTGTGCAAGTTGGTATTGTTGTTAAGGATCTTTTGGTATGAACTTGGCATTTTCTTCCAACCATCATGTCGAGGATCGACGTGGATATAAAGCAGAATCATTTGTTTCGAAACGCATTTTCATGCACCTGATTTTTATTTGATGGGTAGCATATGCACCTTCCTTTCAAATTCCCAGTTCTTCAATTTTTTTACATCTTCGAAGTACGCACGGGATCCATCCGGTTTCACAGGCTGATAGTTGGACGCAGCATGTCGGAACTGGTCTATGGCATGACAAGCCTAGCTGCAAATTGTTCAAAGAGAGGAGCGATGGACTTGGGCCTTCGAGAACAGTTAAGTGTCGCGACCTCGATCGTGAAGCGCCTCCCATGGACTAAAAAAGGCCTAGTCGGTTATTATTAGTTGAAATATGTAAAATATTCCATAATAAAAATAAATATGTAAAATGCAATGAATTTAGTCCGGTTTCACTAAAAACCATCCCATTTGCATGAAATTCGTCTGTGGAACCACAAGACGGCTGTCCATACAGAGCCTAAACGTACGAAACCAGCAGGTCCGTGGCCATACGCAAGCATGTGCATGCACTTATTATCACGATGGAAAAATAATGCTGACATCTGAGACTGTGAAACCATGAAATTTTCAACGTAGTCAATAAATGAAAGAATTCTGCAAGTACTGACTGATAACTGGGATCCAGCAGGTATATTATTTTTGAGGTCGAGCAAGTTTCAACTGGGCTCTAGGCTGCCCAGGCTTGGTTTTATTTTTAATAGGCCCAGCCCATGACGACAGTGGGGCACAAAGATCCTGCATGTATTAACTGGCCTCTGGCCCGCCAGCCTTAGTTATATTTTCTCTTAGAACATCCGCATGCAGTTTTTGGACAGAAGAAAACACACAACCCAGTTCAATTTTCCTCTTGAAACGCCATTTCCTACTTATATTTTCTAACCTCTACCTATAGTTTTACTAGTTCATACACATGTATTATTATATTAAAAATACGTAAAGTTCCCTTTTCATCGTCACATCCTTATTTTTTGTTGTTGTTTTCCCTCCCAGCGCTGATTTTTTACCACTGGTTTTTCCTAAAATCTACTCAATTGTCCCACATCTTATTAGCTTACAAAAATAACACAATATTTTATTTCAAAAATCAACAAGTTCTTAAAAATAAATGTGTATCATTTCTGGATTAAAACAGTTTGGACTCAACCGAAATATGCAAAATTAGGTTGAACTTTTTGACTGTGGTCCTAGGAAAAAAATGGGCTGTAATAAATTCCTTAAGAATTAGCAAATGGCCTGCAAATTATTAAAAAATAAATAGCAAATGGGCTCTATGTTGTCTGCCACAGATTTGGAGGATGACTTGTGGGCCTATTAAGTTCATGCGTACACAAGGTTTCTCAAAAAAAGAAACTTAGTCAACGATCGACTCTACCAGCATCAGACCGTTAGATGTCAATCCAACGGCAATCTTGCTTCTTCAGTCTATGATTTTCCTGCTCCAGCCGCCCAAACTAGTGCCTCCATATTAGGCGCAAAAAAATGATTCTCCCCCTAACAACCGGGACCCACCAGCTATATATTGGCACGCAAGGAAGTGCATCCTTATCCTCCCTGACAACTGGGACCCACCCGATCGAAGTGTACGTAGCCTTGTTTGTCTGGTCGCGAACGTGTATGTACATACTAGTCGATCGGTCTCTCTAAAACTATGAACCGTGGCCGAGCAAGCAGCGGAATGTTTAGTAGTAGAGCCCCCGACATAGCAGTTCACGCAGTCCAATCTAAACCGTGTACACGTACGTATAGCCAGATGCCAAAAAATATGGCCACGTACATACATACGGGCGCGGTCTCGAACGCCTACTCGCGCATATGTACGGCTAGGGCTCGTGTACATGGAGAGGCAACGGACGCCAGCAACGACGTCCTCTTCATCGGGAGCCAACCGACTTGGACGGAACAACTGAAACGGGGTCTGGCGTACCGCAGTACGGGTGAAACGGCCTTATGTTCGACCGGCTACAGTCGAAGCGGGGTCTTGTTCATCGGAAAGGGTCCGGCGTACCACATAATGGAGGAAATGGCCTTCTGTTCGAGTGCCTACGGTCGAAATGGGGTCCTATTGATCGAGAGGGGTGTGGCGTACCGCAAAACGGAGGAAACAGACTTTTGTTGGAGCGCCTACGGTCGAAACGGTGTCCTGTTCATCGGGAGGAGTGCGGCGTACCGCAAAACGGGACTCCACGGGCTACTGTTCATCCACCGTCTACTGCCTCGCTCCAGCCTCCACGGGCTACTGTTCATCCACCGTCAACTTCCTACAGCCTCCACCTGCTACTGTTCATCCACCATCGTCTTCCTCCTGCCTCCACCAGCTACTGTTCATCCAGCCTCCAACGGCTACTGTTCAACCAGCCCTCCACGGCGTCCCTCCACCGGCTACTATTCATCCACCCCCACCTCCTCGATCGGGGCCCTGTTCATCCAGCGGCAACGGCCTCTATACTACCACAGGATCCTGCTCATCCAACCCTCACCGGGGACTTTTCATCAAGAGGCAGCTTCGATCGGCTTTAGTTAGCAGCAGCAGCAAAGGAATCACTCGGGTTCAATTAATAGCCAAGGGATCGATCGGGGTTCAGTAACGTAGCTAGTGCAATCGTCCGGATTCAGTTAGAGCCCAACGCCTTTGCTTGGGTTCAGTTAGAGCCCAACACCTCGCACACACACGCGTACGTGTACGAGAGAAACGCGCAAACCTCCGTGCATTGCTCGGCCCTGACCACCCACCGTAACTAGGAACTCCCTGAAATTTTTCTCACCCTCGTTTCTACCATGATTTTTTCCATCATGGACGGCCCAAAGAATGTCATGCAGGCGCGTCCCCGGCTTGCCCAGGACGAAAAGCCCATTTTCTGTCATGATTGTTTGTCATAGAAGTAGGATCCCACCACATCTATGATGATACGTGTATTTGTCACAATTATTGTCATAAGCATGACAGAATTTTTTTTCGTTTGGCCCAAAATGTCACGGATGTGTCTTTTTCTGTAGTGTGAGGAGTAGACTTAATGTGTCTAAGATTTTTTTTTACAGAAAACCTTTTCTAATGAAGGATTGTTCCATAGCAGCGGAGTCGATAAATCAACTGCAGAAGGATCTGGATGCTGCTAGAGAGGCTCAATGGTACGCGGAGTCACACCTAGAAGCTGGCCACCATGTGTTGACTCAAAGTCATGAAGAAGGAGACAAGCTTAAATCCAAAAAGGAACAACAAGCCCAAGAAATTGAGAACTTGAAAGCTCAACTCACTCTATCCCAGAAGGAGAACCAAAGAGTGAAAGCTGGCATGTTTGGTAAGTGCTATCTAGTTTTTCAATACATAGATTGTGTATATAATGCCGCCATGTAAACAATGTCGTGTGCTTTCTGTAGTTCTCCTAACTGGATGCCTCAAAGAGGAGGCCAGCTCCTTTGGACGGGACCTGCTGAAGGAGTTATCCGCTGCACATGAGCGGGCCAGGAAAGCTATGAAGAGCATGTTCAAGGCGTTATGGCCTGGCGAGGTGGCTTGGGAAGGGATGACTGAGCTCGCTAATAGATTTAAAGGAGCTATTCACCGCTTTGAGTCGTGGAAGATTTCAACCTGTCGAGAGGGAGTGCGGGAGGCTTGGGCGATGGTAAAAACCTGGTTCACCAAGCTTGATCCGGAGCATTTAGCTCGAGTTGGGCCGGTAGGCCGGATGGGCAAGAAGAGCCAGTACATTTGGTATATGACCAAGTGATGGCCGCTGCTCGGATTTCCCAGGAAGATTGCACCCTGGAGGCCTTAATAGACGGCCTAGACTGATAGTAGTGTTTTGATTTTATGTAGCTATGTACTTTACATCAAGTATTCTCCAACTAAGCTTTGAACATTGTATTAACCGGCCATCGACTTCGTCCTCCTCAGCCATCGGCCGATGAGCCTTTCCTACTACGTGCTCCGAGAACATTGGGAAAACACTTCGGAGAACCACATAATCTGGCCATTCGGTGCAAACAGGCAAAACGTGTGCAGTGAGTAATGTTATATTACTGCTTAACGTAAGAAACATCTTCCAAAGAAAATAGTTCCTCCATGGATTCCTTTCTTTGGGCTGTCATGTTTACCATGAACGCATAACCTAGTACCCCACATATGTGGGCCATGGTTACCTTGGGAAAATAACCCCGGAATCTGGTAATAACTACCGATCATTTTCACTTCCATCGTGGCCGATCAATTATATTCTTAAGAACGCTAGCTTTCGGCTTCACCCGTTTGAGGTACGCACCTGGGTAACCCGGACATAACAATCGCGAGGTGCTCCCTATACCCCCTAGCCGAACAACCGAGAACATAGGGGGTAAGCACAGGAGCAAGGCAACCCAGCTTGGCAAAATCTTAAATCAAATTGATGCATGTGATGGCTTAAAAACGATGCTGGAAGATTGCAAACAAGATAAAACTAATGGTTGCACAGAGAATATATTATTGGCTTCGTAAAGGAAGCCCCCGGGTAAAATACGTGTGGTACATTTGAAGACGTTTTGCCGAGAGATACGTAACGTAGCTCGGCATAACCGAACACAACCTGGAAAATACTAGCCAAATGAAGGGAGAATATAAATCCGATAAGGATAAACCGAAGAGGACGCTAACGTCGGCCTAGCCGTAGAAGCGCCGAAGTCGAGCTGCATTCCATGGGTTTGGTTCAAGGCGGTCGTCTTTTGGGTCTCAGAGACAGTAGGTTCCCCCTGCGAGTACCTGATCAATGATGTAGGGCCCCTCCCATTTGGGTGATAATTTTGTTTTTTCTTCTCCGGAGGGCGCAAGACGAGGTCGCCCACGTTATAAGCCTTTGCCCGAACTTTCATCCTCTAATAGCGTCTGGCCTGCTGCTGATAAAAAGCAGAACGAGCCCGAGCTACATCACGCTCCTCTTAAAGGGTTTCCAGGTCATCTTGTTGATCGAGCTCGACCTCCTTTTATTCATACATGCACACTCTAGTTGCGTCATGAATAAGGTCGCTGGGGAGAATGGCGTATAGCCCGTGGAGCGATTGGGAGTGGTGCGCAAACCAGATGGGGCTTAATGCCGCTCAAAATTAGGCCATTGGCTCGCTCGACTTGTCCATTGGACTGTGGGTGGTATATAGAGGCATGGTCGAGCTTAATGCCTAAGTTAGCGCACCAGTCCTTTACTTCCTGGGCAGTAAAATTGGATCCATTGTCCGTTATTATGCTATGGGGGACAGTGTAATGGCGACGCCGAATATGAAGTCGATGACCGGCCTGGACTTTGCGGAATTTACTGGTTTCGCCTCGATCCATTTGGTTAATTTGTCTACCATAACGAGTAGATACTTCTTTTTCTTGGTCCCCTCTTTAAGTGGTCCGACCATGTCCAGCCCCCAGACCGCAAAAGGCCAAGTGATCGGTATGGTCCGAAGGGCCGTGGGAGCATGTGACTTTGATTTGCAAAGAGCTCACAGCCAACACAATGTTGGACCAATGTTTGGGTGTCCGAGCGAGCGGTGGGCCAAAAGAACCCAGCTCGGAAAGCCTTGCTGACCAAGGCCCGAGCTACTGCGTGGTGACCTCCCATGCCAGCATGGATTTCGGCCAAGAGTTGTTTCCCCTCCTCTTCAGATATACATCTTTGGAGGACTCCGGTGGCACTTTTCTTGTAAAGTTCACCCTCGTGGACCGTGTAGGCTTTAGATCACCTAATGGTGCGCCTTGCGTTGTTGATGGAGGAGATAGGCAAGGAAGGGCACATTCCATGGCACGATGACTGCCATGACTTCATGGGGTCGAAGACATTTCTTTGATTGTCATGCCCCCGATAATTCTGTCGTCTGGTTCGGTGATTGGGGGAATGATCCTTCTCGAGTCATTGGTATAGGCGTCCTTGCCATCATCTTGCCACACCACGGACAGTTTGAAGAGCCGCTCTAGAAAGGTTTTCTCAGGAACGGGGTCACGTTTAGCTCCCATTCAAGCAAGGACATCGACAACTTGATAGATGTCTCTAAAGACGTGACGGAACTCCAGCCCCTCGAACTGAGTGGATATTTTTAGGACGGCATTGCGATATGTTGTCATTTTTGGGTCTTTTGGAATTCACCATTTACCTAAGAGATGGTGATATTAGAGTCTCCCCGCACCTCGAGCCGCTATACACCCATGATACTGCCATCCGAAGTATGGGCAACATAGCCTCGAATTTGGCTGCGTTGTTGGAGTCTGTGTACATGATCTGCAGGACGTACCGCATATTGTCGCCGGTGGGAGATGTGAGAACCACTCCAGCCCCCAGTCCGGCGAGCATTTTGGTGCCATGAAAGTACATGGTCCAATGTGAGTACGTACTATACTCTTAAAGTACATGCTCCATTTTGGAGGCCCAGGCGCGCCCTGGTGGGTTGTGCCCACCTCGGGTGCCCCCCGGACCACCTATTTGCTCTATAAATACCCCAATATTCCAGAAACCCTAGGGGAGTCGACGAAATATTCATCCAGCCGCCGCAGAGTCCAGAACCACCAGATCCAATCTAGACACCATCTCGGATGGGGTTCACCACCTCCATTGGTTCCTCTCCGATGATGCGTGAGTAGTTCTTTCTAGACCTTCGGGTCTAGTAACTAGATGGCTTCCTCTCCCTCGCTGAATTCTCAATACAATGGTCTCTTGGAGATCCATATGATGTAACTCTTTTGCGTGTGTTTGTTAGGATCTGATGAACTTCGAGTTTATGATCAGTTATATCTTTTTATATCCATGAAAGTTATTTGAGTTTCTTTGATCTCTTATATGCATGATCTCTTATAGCCTCGTATTTCTTCTCCAATATTTGGGTTTTGTTTGGCCAACTTGATCTTTTTATCTTGCAATGGGAAGAGGTGCTTTGTAGTGGGTTCGATCTTACGGTGCTTGATCCTAGTGACAGAAAGGGAAACGACACGTTTGTATCGTTGCTACTAAGGATAAAACGATGGGGTCTATCTCTACATAGATAGATATTGTCTACATCATGTCATCGTTCTTATTGCATTACTCCATTTCTCCATGAACTTAATACACTAGATGCATGCTGGATAGCGGTCGATGTGTGGAGTAATAGTAGTAGATGCAGGCAGGAGTCGGTATACTAATCTTGGACGTGATGCCTATATAATGATTATTGCCTGGATATCGTCATTATTTGAAGTTCTATCAATTGCCCAACAGTAGTTTGTTTACCCACCGTTTGCTATTTTTATCGAGAGAAGCCACTAGTGAAGCCTACGGCCCCCGGGTCTTCTTTCTCATATATTTGCCTTTGCGATCTACTTTTTCCTTGCTTTTATTTTCAGATCTATTAAACCAAAAATACAAAAATACTTTGCTGCACTTTATTTTATTTGCGATCTATTTATTCAATCTATTACAACTTTCTCCCGTCAATACGCAATTTCTGGCGTCGTTACCCGAAAGGGTTTGACAACCCCTTTAACACGTCGGGTTGCGAGGTGTTGTTATTTGCGGGCAGGGGCTGTTTACGTTGTGTTGCTTGGTTCTCCTACTAGTTCGATAACCTTGGTTTCATATCTGAGGGAAATACCTACCGCCGCAGGTGCTGCATCATCCCTTCCTCTTTTGGGAAATACCGACGTAGCTTCAAGCGACATCAAAAGGAATTTCTGGCGCCGTTGCCGGGGAGGATCTTCAACATATACCAGGTTCTGAATCACAAATCTCATCTCCTTGCAATTTACATTATTTGCCATTTGCCCGTTTTCCTCTCCCCCACTTCACAAAAAATTGCCGTTTTATTTGCCTCTCTTTTCCGTTCACCGTTTTCTTGACGAATCTATTTTTGAGTGCAATCTTGTTGTGTGGTCATCATGACTCAAGAGAACACCAAGTTATGTGATTTCTCAAATACCAACAACAATGATTTTATTGGCACTCCGATTGCTCCTCCCGCCACTAGTGCGGAGTCTTGTGATATTAATACTACTTTGCTGAATCTTGTTATGAAGGATCAATTTTCTGGTACTCCTAATGAGGATGCCGCATCCCATCTTAATACCTCAGTGGAATTACGCGATATGCAAAAGAAAAAAGATGTGGACAATGATGTGGTGAAGATGAAATTATTTCTGTTTTCTTTACGTGATTCTGCAAAAATTTGGTTTTCTTCTTTGCCTCGCAATAGTATCGATTCTTGGAATAAGTGCAAATATGCTTT
This sequence comes from Triticum aestivum, assembly GCF_018294505.1. Lineage (NCBI taxonomy): Eukaryota > Viridiplantae > Streptophyta > Magnoliopsida > Poales > Poaceae > Triticum > Triticum aestivum. The sequence goes on along the minus strand of NC_057811.1, from coordinate 93,247,549 downwards.
TATCACTAAGTATTTTCCTCCCGCAAAAATTATTTCCCTTAGAACCCAGATCATGAATTTGAAGAAACTTGAACATGAGCATGTTGCACAATCTTGGGAAAGGATGTAAATGATGCTAAGGAATTGCCCAACTCATGGGTTAAATCTTTGGATGATCATACAAATTTTTTATGCGGGGTTGAATATTGTTTCTCGTAATCTTTTAGATTCTACCGCGGGTGGTACTTTTATGGGAATTACTTTGGTGAAGCCACCAAGTTGCTTGATAATATCATGGCAAATTATTCACAATGGCATACCGAAAGAGCTCCTACTAGTAAAAAGGTTAATTCGGTTGAAGAAATTTCTTCTTTGAGTGAAAAAGTTGATGCTCTTATGAAATTGGTTGCTAGTAAAAGTGCTCCTATTGATTTTAATGATATTCCTTTGTCTACTTTGATTGAGCAAAATAGTGATGCCATAGATGTGAATTTTATCTCTCGAAATAATTTCAACAACAATGCTTATAGAGGTAATTTTAATCCTAGGCCTTTTCCTAGTAATTCCTCTAATAATTATGGTAATTCCTATGGAAATAAATCTTATAATAATAATAATAGGAACACCTCTGATCTTGAGAATAATATTAAAGATTTTATCAACACGCAAAAAGGTTTCAACACTTCCATAGAAGAAAAGTTGAGTAAGATTGATGATTTGTCTATAAGTGTTGATAGAATTGCTCATGATGTGGAAAATCTGAAGATGAATTTTTTTGTGCCTAAGGTTGATGAATCAATTAAAGCTCTTTATGTTTCTATGGATGAAAGTAAGAAAAGAACCTCTATGCTTAGAGCTAAAAGAGAATTTTTAGAAAAAGCGTTTTCTAGTGATTTCTTTCGCAAAAGTGATGAAGACCTTAAAATGATTGGTGTTTCCTCTATTGATTCCTTGTTTGAAGTTAAGATTGATGAAAAAGGAATGGAGAAGAGTCAACTTTAGGTAGAAGGCGTCCCAATATTTCGGAGGGTGAAAATCTTGTTGAGAAAATTTATGAAATTCGGTTTGGAGAGGTCAAAACTTTAATTAGTGATGTGCCCACTCTTTTGGATTACAAAGACTTTAATTATGATAGTTGCTCTTTGATTGATTGTATTTATTGCAATCCATGACAAATTCACCCCATGCTTATGAACAAAATAAAGCTTTTACTAAACATATTGTTGATGCTATGATGAAAGCTTTTGAAGAAAAATTGGAATTAGAAGTTTCAATTCCTAAAAAATTGTATGATGAATGGGAACCTACTATCAAAGTTAAGATTAAAAATTATGAGTGTTTTGCTTTGTGTGACTTGGGTGCTAGAGTTTCTACAATTCCGAAATCTTTATGTGATATGCTTGGTCTTACTAATCTTGAAGAATGCTCTTTGAACTTGCACTTGGCGGATTCTACTATTAAAAAGCCTATGGGGAGAATTAATTATGTTCTTATTCTTGCAAATAGGAATTATGTGCCCATAGATTTTATTGTTCTTGATATTGATTGCAATCTGTCTTGTCCAATTATTCTTGGTAGACCGTTTTTACGCACTATCGGTGATGTCATTGATATGAAAGAAGGCAATATTAAGTTCCAATTTCCCTTGAGGAAGGGTATGGAACACTTCCCTAGAACAAGAATTAAGCCACCATATGAATCAATCATGAGGGCATTTTATGTATCTCGAACCACTGATGACAAAACTCAGATCCTTGCTTTGTGCCTAGCTAAGGGCGTAAAACTATAGCGCTTGTTGGGAGGCAACCCAATGAATAAAATTTATTTTTGCTTTTTGATTTCTGTTCTTGAGTGTATGCACAATTATGCTACTGTTATGATTGTGCTTTTTGTGTTTTAATTAGTGTTTGTGCCAAGTAAACCCTTTAGGATCTTCTTGGGTGATAGTTGTTTGATCTTGCTGAAAAACAGAAACTTATGCACTCACGAAAATAATTTTCATAAATCACATCAAAGTGCTTTTGCCCTGATTCTTTTTTCAGAAAATTAATATACAAATTACCCTGTTCGTCCTAATTTTTCATAATGTTTGAAGTTACAGAAGTATTCAAAATAGTTAGATTGCTACAGACTATTCTGTTTTGATAGATTCTGTTTTCTTTGTGTTGTGTGCTTATTTTTATGGCTCTATGGTTTTCTTTGATGAGTTTTTGCTATAGAAAAGGTAGGATACAGTAGATATAATACAAAAATAAAATATGAATTGGTTTAATACAATACTTATAGTAGTGGTTTGCTTTCTTATACTAACGGATCTCACGAAGGTTTTATTGAGTTTTGTGTGATTGAAGTTTTCAAGTCTTGGGTTATCTTACGATGGATGAAGGAAGGATAGAAGAGCCTAAGCTTGGGGATGCCCCGGCATCCCAAGCTATTATCCAAAAATGAGCAACCAACTAAGCTTGGGGATGCCCCCGAGTGGCATCCCCGCTTTATTCCAACGACTATCTGTATTTTACTCGAAGCTATATTTTTATTCGTCACATGATATGTGTTTTGCTTGGAGCGTCTTGTATGATATGAGTCTTTTCTTGTTTTATTTTGTGTTTTTAGTCTTGATCCCTTGCTGAACACACCTATTTGAGAAAGCCAAAATGATGTCATGACTTATTAGAATTGCTCTCTATGCTTCACTTAAATTTTTATGAGCTATGGACTTGTTCTAGTGCTTCACTTATATCTTTTTTAGCACGGTGTGCTTTAGTATTTTTGAAGAAATGCTCTCTTGCTTCACTTAGATTTATTTGAGAGTTAGTAAAATTTTCAAGAAATTCTCTCTTGCTTCACTTAAATTATTTGGAGAGGAAGAAAAAATATGCTCGTGATCTTCACTTATATTTGTTTGAGCTTATGAAAGGCAACACATGAAAATTAGTTCCAAAGTGATAGATATCCAAGAAGGATATAATAAAAACTTTCATGAAGATCATTGGACAAAATAAACTTGATTCTTAGTAATAGTTTTGAGATATGATGATGTGATATGTGAGTTATGTTGATGAGTAATTATGCTTTAGTAAGAATATTGGTGTTAAGGTTTGTGATTCCCTATGCAAGCACGAAAGTCAATAGTCATGCAATGAAATTATATCCTACTTGTGGTGCATTATTCGGTGTTAATTATGCTTAATGCTTGCATATGAGATTATTCGTTTCTTGGTTGGTCGCTTCTAAATCTTTTGCTAGTCTTCATTTTGCACCAACTATGATTTCTACTTGTGCATCCAAAATCCTTTAAACCAGTTTTGCCACTTGAGTCCACTATATCTACCTATATGCGGTATTCTTTTGCCGTTCTAAGCAAATTTGCATGTGCCATCTCTAATTTTCAAAATAAACTTCTATTTTGTGTGTTTGTTTCGCTCGCGGAGCGGTGAGGGATGGCTAATATTTTCCATGCTGGATGTGTTATTCTCACGATGAGTGTTTATTCACTTGTCATTGCACGAGAGTAAGGCAAAGATTTTAGGGATGCCCAGTACCGAAATGAAAAAATGAATTTACTTTATGTTGTCAAATAATAAATTACTTGGAAAGTGTTGGTATGGAGGGCAACCGTGGATACGGCTAGCCATGGAAAGTGAAAGTATGGTGGAAAAAGGAATAAACTTTATTTCCTATTAGGGAACCGCCTATGATATATCTAGCATGGAAAGTGTTGGGAACTCTAAGTCGTTTTCGTTGGTGGGATGGATACACCTCCCAAAATATTTTTATCTCTAATTTTTCGCTTTGAGCTCTAGCACCTCTACAAATCCCTGCTTCCCACTGCGAAGGGCCTTTCTTTTACTTTATGCAATTTTTATTTTTGAATTTGAGTCTCCATCTTCTCTTATAAAAGCACTAACTAGGAGGCAATATGATCGTACTTAAGTATTGGGTGTAGCTAATATTCGATTGTGTTCCATGAATGGATCAATGGTTGAGCATGTTGGGCAAGGGATAACTTATTTTAGCATTGATATTTTGAAATACATGGTTGCTTGTTGATATGCTTGAGTATCTAAATTATTATGTCAAAACTAGACTATTTCTTTGAGTCACATAAAAGTCCAATTGTCCATGCTATAAAGAAAAGAATATGATATAACATGTTAGGCAGCATTCCACATCAAAAATTCTGTTTTTATCACTTACCTACTCGAGGACGAGTAGGAGTTAAGCTTGGGGATGCTGATACATCTCCAACGTATCTATAATGTTTGATTGTTCCATGCTATTATATTATCAATCTTGGATGTTTTATAATCATTTATATCATTTTTTGGTACTACCCTATTGACAGAGTGCCAAGTGTCAGTTGCTGTTTTCTGCATGTTTTTTACATCGCAGGAAATCAATATCAGACGGAGTCCAAATGCAACGAAACTCCACGGAGATTTTTAATGGACCAGAAGGAACATAATGGGCCCTGGCTGCGCCTGGGGGTGCTCCGAGGAGAGCACAACCCACCAAGGCATGCCAGAAGGCCCAGGCGCGCCCTGGTGGGTTGTGCCCACTGATACGTCTCCAACGTATCTATAATTTTTTATTGTTCCATGCTATTATATTATCTGTTTTGAATGTTTAATGGGCCTTATTATGCACTTTTATATTATTTTTGGGACTAACCTATTAACCGAAGGCCCAGTGCAAATTGCTATTTTTTTTGCCTATTTCAGTGTTTCGTAGAAAAGGAATATCAAACGGAGTCCAAACGGAATGAAACCTTCGGGAGAGTTATTTTTGGAACAAACGCAATCCAGGAGACTTGGAGTGGATGTCAAGGAAGCAACGAGGCGGCCACGAGGTAGGGACACCCCCACCCTCGTGGGCCCCTCGTGGCTCCACCGACCTACTTCTTTCGCCTATATATACTCATATACCCCGAAAACATCCGAGAGCACGATGAAACCCTATTTCCACCGCCGCAACCTTTTGTACCCATGAGATCCCATCTTGGGGCCTTTTTCGGCGCTCCGCCGGAGGGGGAATCGATCACGGAGGGTTTCTACATCAACACCATAGCCTCTCTGATGATGTGTGAGTAGTTTACCACAGACGTTCGGGTCCATAGTTATTAGCTAGATGGCTTCTTCTCTCTCTTTGGATCTCAATACAAAGTCTCCTCGATTCCCTTGGAGATCTATTCGATGTAATTCTTTTGCGGTGTGTTTGTCGAGATCCGATGAATTGTGGGTTTATGATCAAGATTATCTATGAACAATATTTGATTCTTCTCTGAATTCTTTTATGCATGACTTAAATATCTTTGCAAGTCTCTTCAAATTATCAGCTTGGTTTGGCCTACTAGATTGATCTTTCTTGCAATGGGAGAAGTGCTTAGCTTTGGGTTCAATCTTGCGGTGTCCTTTCCCAGTGACAGCAGGGGCAGCAAGGCACGTATTGTATTGTTGCCATCGAGGATAAAAAGATGGGGTTTATATCATATTGCTTGAGTTTATCCATCTACATCATGTCGTCTTACTTAATGTTTTACTCTGTTCTTATGAACTTAATACTCTAGATGCATGCTGGATAGCGGTCGATGTGTGGAGTAATAGTAGTAGATGCAGAATCATTTCGGTCTACTTGTCGCGGATGTGATGCCTATATACATGATCATGCCTAGATATTCTCATAACTATGCGCTTTTCTATCAATTGCTCGACAGTAATTTGTTCACCCACCGTAAATTATGCTATCTTGAGAGAAGCCACTAGTGAAACCTATGGCCCCCGGGTCTATCTTCCATCATATTAATCTTCCGCCAACGTGCAATTTCTGTCACCATTTATTTTGCAATCTTTACTTTTCAATCTATACAACAAAAATACCAAAAATATTTATCTTATTATCTTTATCAGATCTCACTTTTGCAAGTGGCCTGAAGGGATTGACAACCCCTTTATCGTGTTGGTTGCAAGGTTCTTGATTGTTTGTGCAGGTATGAGGGACTTGCGTGTAGTCTCCTACTGGATTGATACCTTGGTTCTCAAAAACTGAGGGAAATACTTATGCTACTTTGCTGCATCACCCTTTCCTATTCAAGGGAAAACCAACGCATGCTCAAGAGGTAGCAAGAAGGATTTCTGGCGCCGTTGCCGGGGAGATCTACGCACAAGTCAAGACATACCAAATACCCATCACAAACTCTTATCCCTCGCATTACATTACACTAGTAAAAAAAGACACATCTGTGACATTTTGGGCCGAACGAATTTTTTTTCTGTCATACATATGACACTTCTATGACGATAATTGTGACAAAACCCGGTATCATCATAGATGTGGTGGGCTCCTACTTCTATGACAAAAAATCTTGACAGAAAATGGTATTTTCGTCCTGGGCAGGCCGGAGACGCAGCTGCATGACATTCTTTGGGCCGTCCATGATGGAAAAAACCATGGTAGAAGCGAGGGCGAGGAAAATTTCGGGGAGTTGCCGATTATGGTGGGAGGTCGGGGGCCGAGCGATGCGCGTTTCTCTCGTACACGTACGCGCGTGTGTGCGAGGCGTTGGCTCTAACTGAACCCGAGCGAGGCGTTGGGCTCTAAATGAACCCGAGCGATTGCACTGCAGGCTACGCGTTACTGAACCCGAGCGATCGATCGATGGCTGTTAACTGAACCCGATCGAGCGATTCCTTCACTACTGCTGCTAACTGAAGCCGATCGATTGGATGAACAGTGAGCGTTGCGGGGGGGGGGGGGGGTGGATGAACAGTGAGCGGTGGCGTTGCCTCTAGATGAACAGGACCCCGTGGTGTGGAGGGCTGGATGAACAGTAGACGGTGGAGGGGTGACCGTGGAGGGGTGGTTGTACAGGACCCCGTGGTGTGGAGGGTTGGATGAACAGTAGACGGTGGAGGGCTGCCCGTGGAAGGGTGGTTGAACAGGACCCCGTGGTGTGGAGGGCTGGATGAACAGTAGACGGTGGAGGGGTGCTCGTTTAGGGGTGGTTGAACAGTAGCCGGTGGAGTAGCGCACGGTGGAGGCTGGAGGAGGTCGGCGGTAGCCCGTGGAGGCTGGAGGAGGTCGACGGTGGAGATGAACAGTATCCTGTGGAGTCCCGTTTTGCGGTACGCCACACCCCTCTCGATGAACAGGACCCCCGTTTCGACCGTAGGAGGTCCGTTTCATCCGTTTTGCGGTACGCCACACCCCTCCCGATCAACAGGACCCCCGTTTCGACCGTAGGAGGTCCGTTTCGTCCGTTTTGCGGTACGCCACACACCTCCCGATCAACAGGACCCCCATTTCGACCGTAGGAGGTCTGTTTCCTCCGTTTTGCGGTACGCCACACCCCTCCCGATCAACAGGACCCTGTTCCGAACATAGGAGGTCCGTTTCCTCCGTTGTGCGGTACGCCAGGCCTCGTTTCCATCGCCTGTTCCGTCCAAGCCCTCCCGATGAACACGACCACGCATTCCGTTCCGACCCAGCCGATTGGCTCCCACGCGTTCCGTTGCCTCCCGATGAACACGACGCATTCCGTTGCCTCCCGATGAACACGACGCATTCTGTTGCCTCCCCATGAACACGACGACGACGCTATTTCTCCGTTCCGACCCAGCCATGTACACGAGCCCTGGCCGTACGTATGCGCGAGTAGGCGTTCGAGACCCCGCCCGTATGTACACATACGTGGCCGTATTTTCTTTCTTGCACCCTGGCCGCTGTACATACGTGTACATGCTACGTGCGCGCCTCTACTACCTCTACTACGACACGTGCGCGCCTCTACATCCACCAGTATATATGTACGTACACGTTCGCGACCAGAATGACAACGCTACGTACGCTTCGACCAGGTGGGTCCCGACTGTCAGGCACTTCCTTGCCTGCGAAGATGTAGCCGGTGGGTCCCAGCACTCAGGGGGGCGAATCGTTTTTTTTGCCCGGACGCACTTCCTTGCGTGCGAAGATGTAGCTGGTGGGTCCCAGCAGTCAGGGGCAAACATTTTTTCCATGAAATACGGTGGCCCGTCCGGTGGGTTCCCGCTGTCAGGTGGAGGAATAATTATTTTGCACGTAATAAGGAGGCACTTCCTTGCTGCAGCCGTGGACCCAGCTATCAGCCTCTCCACGTACAGTCCACGTCCGATGGAAGCCGTTCCTTGACCACGTTAACCATGCCGCGCCGAGAGCACTAGGGCGGTGGACGATGGCGAGGCCTAGGAAGGGGACGACGCGGAGCCGGGGAAGACGCGGCAGTGGATGCCCACGCGTAGAGGAGTACGAGGGTTCAGTGGTTCGCTGCGGTGTGAGGGTGCCGTCGCCGCAGAATAACAGGGGGTGTGGGTGAGTAGAGGGATGGCCTGGCCAGCGGTGGGAGTAGTATGGGGCGGTGAGGCCTCCGCGGCAGCACAGCCGGCCACGGGAGGCAGGAGCATGCAGCACGACTGGCGCTGCTTTGGGCGGCTGGAGCATGAAGACCAGAGGTTGAAGAAGCACTACGGCCGTTGGATGGACATCGTACGGTCACTGGAGCTAGAATCATGCATATTGACTAAGTTGACAACGCCCTCGGTCCCCGTCAACTTAGTAGGCCCACAAGTCAGCTTGCCACTATAATGGGTCCCAGCTAACAGCGGGAGTATTCATTTTTTTGTGCGTAATAAGGAGGCACTTCCTTGTGTGCGAAGATATAGCTGGTGGGTCCGAGCTGTCAGCGGCGGTAACGTTTTTTTCGCGAAATATATAGGCCCTTTCGGTGGGTCCCTGATGTCAAGTGGAGGAATCATTATTTTGCGCGTAGTAAGGAGGCATTTCCTTGCGTGCAGTCGTGGACCCAGCTATCGGCCTCTCCACGTACAGTCCACTTCAGATGCATGTTGGTCATTGACCACGTTAATCAGGCCGCGCCGAGAGCACCAGGGCGGTGGACGACGGTGAGGCCTAGGAAGGGAACGGCATGGAGGCAGGGAAGACTCGGCAGTTGTTTCCCATGCGGAGGGGAGTACGACTGTACGAGGGTTTACTGGTTCATCTACCGTCGCCGGAGAATAACATCAGGTGTGGGTGAGTAGAGGGATGGCTAGGCCAGCGATGGGAGTATGGTGGGGCGGTGAGGCCTGCGCGGCAGCAGAGCCGGCCGCGGGAAGGAGGGAGCAGGCAGTCCTGCCGGCGCTTGTTTGAGCGGCTGGAGCAGGAAGAGCAGAGATTGAAGAAGCACGACGGCCGTTGGATGGACATCCACCAGTCATTGCTTATGCGTCAACCTGTGGAAAACAGCATACAGCCCATCTGCCATTATTTCTAATAATTTACAGCCCATTTGCTAATTATTAAGGTTTTTTGGAGCCCATATTCTTTTTGTTAGCATTACAGGCCATATTGTGGCCACGGTTAAAAAATTATACGAAATTTTGCATATTTCGGTGCGGTCCGAACTGTTTTTAATCCCGAAATTTCAACTCACATTCAAACTGATTTTAAAAATAAATGTATATCAATATAAAATCCAACAAATTCTCCACGCATAAAAATTAATGTAATTTAAAATCTCGAAATGAAAAAAAGATATTTGAAACTAATTGCCGGTTTGATGTGTTTTAAAAATGTACAGCCCATTTCTCATTACTGATGGGCCATTTTCTCGGCTAGCCGAATGAAAGCTCTCCTCGTCTTGAAAGATTTGCAGTCCAACAGGCCTGACAAAGCGACTTACTTGGCAAATCACAAAAAAACTGGGATGTGGCCGTGGACCCAGCTGTCAACCTCTCCATGTACAGTACTCTTCCGATGGAATGTCGTTGACCACGTTGACCACGCCGTGCCGAGAGCACCAAGGCGGTGGACGATGGCGAGGCCTAGGAAGTGGATGACGCGGAGCCGGGGAAGACGCGGCAGTGGATGCCCACGCGGAGAGGAGTACGAGGGTTCACTGGTTCGGCTGCGGTGTGAGGCTGCCGTCGCCGCAGGGCCTGGCTAGCGGTGGGAGTAGTAGGGGGCGATGAGACCTCAACGGCAGCACAGCCGGCCACTGGAGGCAGGAGCAGGCGGTCTCCCCGGCGCTAGTTTGGGCGGCTGGTGCAAGAAGAGCAGCGATTGAAGAAGCAGCAGGACCGTTCGATTCAAATCCAACGGTTACTGCTGCTAGAATCATTTGTTGACTAAGTTGACAAGCCCTGCGTATGCATCAACTTAGTAGGCCCATAGGTCAGCCTCCCAACCGGTGCGCCCCAGATGTCAGTTGGAGGAATCATTTTTTTCGTGTAATAAGGAGGAAGTTGATTGCGTGCGGCCAGGCCAGCGGAGGGAGTAGGGTCGGCCAGGGAAGCCTGCGCGGCATCACAGCGGGCCACAAGAGGAGGGAGCAGGCAGTCCCACCGGCGCTAGTTTAGGCGGCTGGAGCAGGAAGATCAGAGATTGAAGAAGCACGTCGGTCGTTGGATGGACATCCAACAGTCACTGCTGCTAGAATCGTGTGTTCACTGACAAAGCCTTGCGTAAACAAGTCAGCCTCGAAATCTGTGGCGTGTACAGCCCATTTCCTATTATTTTTATAATTTTTAATCATTTTCTAATTCATACGGAATTTATTGCAGCCCGTTTTCCATTTTTAGAATTGCTGGCCATTTTCTGGTCAGTACCAAGGTCAAAAAATTAACTAAATATGTGGGAAGTTTTCAAAATTCGCAATTTTTTGCCGGGGAACGAAATATTCTTAATCCAAAAATTAAGAGCCATAGTAAAACAAATTTAAAAATAAATTAGTACTATGTCATGTTAAATCCAATGAAATATGTATAAGATATCAGTGAAGAACAAAAACAAGAAAAGAAACTTATATCCCATTTGCCATAATTTTTTTGGAATTTTCAACCCCTTTTGATATTACTTGTAACAGACATTGACCATACTCTTAAGCCAGGCCGGAATGCATCCCTCCTCGTCTTGAAAGATTTGCAGCCTAGTAATTCGGAGAAAACAAATAGGCCTAGCTTGGGTATTCTTCAAAAAGAAATACTGGCCTATTTTCCCAAAGAACTGGTGCATGAGCATTTAGCTTTATTTGTTTATTTACTTATTTATGTTTAGGGGACCATGAGCATGTACCTGGGCCGGATTCATGTGAGAGCCTCCCTTCCAGTTAATTATGGGCTTCTCTATTGGGCCTTCATCAGTGGGCTGCATGTTATCAACAAGTGGAAAATGTGTTCCGTACGAAAAATAGTATGCGCTACGTACGGTACGGGGCACTAAAGGATCGAACCGTGCAACGACTTCCAAAACATTGTGTTTGTCGTTCTAACAACACATTTATTCAACCAACAGACGAAATATACTACTGATTGTACATTGAAAATAGCAGCAGCAACAACCAGGGCTGGGGGTGCAACAGAAGCAGTAAGCAGGCCAGAAGAGTGAAGACGCAGCTCTCTCTTCCAAACCAAACATCAGCCATCATTAAAAAAGGGCTACCAAAAAGAACAAGTGTATGCATCAAACTAAATAAAGATCCTACTACACGAAGTGTACGCATCTAACTAACTGGCTCAGTTAGACGTTACTATTTATTAAGCTGTGGAGATTGGCTGACGGCGTGAACCAGATGGGTGCCTGACGGGGGAAACTCTAGCCAGCAGGTCGAAGTCTGATACTTGCGACCCTCTCTCCTACTTTGGGCTGCAGAGCGTGGCGGCACATATCAGGGTATGGTGCATGCAGAGACGCATGGTACGCTGTGTACACACAGTTTTGCCTGATGAACGAAACCGCGCTGCCATCATGATCCTTGCCGCCGGTTATCTCCTGGTTAATTGGATAATTCAGTCCGACAAACAGAGAGCGTGTACCAAGGCTACTTACCAACCTCCAGTCAAAAATTCCGGAAGGCCCAGAGAAGCTGGGATCCTACTCAAAGACCTTGCAGTGACTGTGATTGTATTCCGCGAAACAACACGTCCGGTACGTGCGAACGATCATCAATCTTTCGCCGTCGTCTGATCGGGCCAGGAACCACCTGCAACTGCCATGCCGCTTTTCTTTGAAAGGTTCTGGGATTAGGAAGGGTAGGGACACCAGGCAGCCTCCAACATCATATCAAGTTGGAGTCAAATAAAAAAGGGCTCTTGATTTAGTCAATCTTAAGAACAACATGTTATGAGCATGAATATTTTTTCAGCAAATGTTGACAGTAATATAAGCAAGCCATCATGATATCATAGGAAAGTAACATACTGCTGTAACAGCCGTTTGTAGCGATGACTGGAGTAGGCCAGCAATACGTCCAGCCATAGAAGGAGTCGACAGCGTAAATGAAGCCCTTGTGTTCAATGGCATCAGAGAACCATGGAGGATGTATGATCCTGCGATGGACGTGCAGATTTATCCACTTACCGCAGTGACCTGTCAGATAGGCGAGGCCGCGGTTGGAGAACGCAATTAGCCTGAAGTCTTTATGATTCGTAGATCTTGTGGGCACTTGGCAGATTACAACCTTGAGCAAATCAAACTTGGTATTATGTTGGCTACTGTAAGATTCCGAGTATTCTGGGCCGCGGTGCCAAAGCAGTGTAGTTTTAATTGAAGGAAGGGGGATAATTCACCGGGTGTAGACCTCCACGAGCATCCAGCTGCCGCGACCGTCGACGAGCACCATCCAAGACGTGTTCATGCCGACCTAGTACATACCGTTAATGTAGTTGAGGCTGACGGGGATCGGATCGCAGTCAAGGGGGTTGATGCTCGCCACCCTACGATCGTTATGCTGCCTGACACGCCGTTTCTGAAGATCAGGCGGCATCAGCAAGCAAGGAGCTGGCTTAAAAAGCTCCGGCCTGAGGGCTTTGAATAAACGGTACAGCCCCAACGAGCACGCGGCGAGCGGCATGGTACTAAGATTGTCCACACACGAAACAATGAGCTTGATTACCTCTGTGGGGAGCGAATTCCAGCCACTCTTTCAGCGGACGCTGCTCGGTTCTGCCATTGTTAGCAGGGATCGAAGATTGGACGAGATTATGTGCGGACAAAGATGGAGAAGTGAATATGTGCTGCGGGAAGTGGACAGGTGATGATGACTACAGCACGCCGCTTGACTTACGAGACACATACCAGCAGCGTAGGGTCATGTCGATGCCAGACAACTTTCTTGAGTGATCACAGTACTGGTACTCCCTACAGTGCTATGCCCTAACTTGCTTGAGTAGAGTAGTAGAGTAGGACTCTGCTCTACTACTAGCACCGGAGGAGTAGTATATTCTAATCTAAAATAGTTACAAACTTCAATGCCTGAGCGTGGAACGACTACGAACCGTGCTCAAAGACCATGTCTACATGGTGTTTGGACATGGGCGACAACCTCAACGCCAACGGTGCTGCTCCCGTTGCACCATATGTGTTTATGTCCTTCCTGTTCGAAATCGTGGTAGAATTCATGTTTCTACTATGTATCCTACTACTATGCTAGTCCACATGATTAGTTTCATCTCTGTTATAGCCGTCATGATTTATTTTGTGCTTATTCGGATTAAATCTCATAGTAACTTGCTCATATATTCAACCGGCGCAACGTCCTCTACAGCCACTCCTGTTTCATGGACGGCCTGGTCGATGCCTCCAAGGAGCCCTTCGTCCACTGCTATGAGTGCCCAATGCCGTTTTGTGGCTCGCCGGCCGACATGGTGCATCACCTCACGGATGCGTGCAGCGGTCATTGCTGGCCCTTGGCGGAGAACATCAAGTACAAGACGTGCTACCCGTTCACCATGCCGGAGTCGCTGGAGGAGCACTGCCGCCTGCTAGTCTCGGAGGAGGACCGCAGCGTCTTCCTCTTGATCGTGGGCAGGAGTAATCCCATGTGTAAAAACTAATGATATCTTGAGAATTTTATCGGAAAATAGTATGTCGACCATTTCATCGAAAAAATGATATGTCGAGAAAGATGATAGAGGTGAGGAGGAGTGGGGCGTGGTGGTGACTGGTGGTCGGACTGGGCGGAGGCATGGGGATGGATGGCGCCGGCAGCGGCCACCATGCCAGATTGTTCCAGAGACTTCCTTTTGTAATTTCTCAGCAATGAGGTTGTGGGAGATAAGGATGAACGAGGCAAGGCCTTATCTGTAAATGTGGAGAGAGGAGCGGGTATCTTTTGTAAATTTGTCATAGTTTGCTTTCTATCCGTCAGATATAGATCGGACAATCTATATTATAAGATGGCAGGCGCACCATCATCACCAACTCGGTTTTTTCTCTACTCCTACTCCTATAAAAGACTCAGTTGGTGATGATGTTGTGTCTGCCATCCGCCATTTCTGACCATTAGATCTGCATCTAACGGCTGTGATGTAAGTTGTGGACTTTTGCAACAATTCCCACTTCTCTGCTCCAGTTTACACAAAACCCCTTAGTATCTTGAAACCAACCACATTCCTCCCTTACTTCATCAAAACAGCCCAAAGAATATATTTGGAGTGAAACATAAGATTTTTTTAGTGATATGTATATCAAAAGTAAACTGTTTTCTTTCAAATTTGTGAATGTGTATTATTCTACTTTGGATCGGTTGCAACGGACGGGTTCATAGTTATAAAGGTTTATCTATTTGCATTCTCCGCAACCAACACCTAGTGTACTGGTCCGGGCCGGATGCTCGCAGCCCGATGACCTGAGTTCGAATTCTATCCTAAATTTTAGCTTTTTATATTTTTTTAATATATACTACTTCTTTTGCTACTGTACTGGCAGTGGAACCCACAGAGTACTTAGAATACAGGATTAAGGATGGATTTGTTTCTTTTTAAGTTTCTGTATGAATCTGTAGCCAGCCTGCAAGTCATGTACACTGTACTGATAGTGGAACCCACAGAGTACTTAGAATACAAGATTAAGGATGCAATTAACTTTTTATAGAGGGAGAATCATACACGCAATTAACTCAAATGGATTGGACGTGACTCTATTATTCTCCAACTGCAACCGACAAATTTCCTCCCGCGGGCCAGAGTAGGTTTCTTGGTTTGCATGCGGGTTTAACGGAGGGGTTTGATGGAGGCAAGGAGGCGTGTTCAGCCGGGCGTGCAGTGGACGACGCAGTACTATATTCGATTTGACAACTAGAACTAGTATATTATAAAAAACAAAGAAGAGTAGTAGAGATAGAGATAAGAATAGAGACTAGGGAGGAGCACCATCTACTGCTTCGTGGGCTACTCCTGCGCTCCATTCGGCGGCCGCAACGTCCCCTACAGCCACTCCCTCCTGCGCTCCATTCGGCGGGCGCTGTTGAAATTTGGGGAGCGCACTCTCGCGACTGCTAGCAGCGACGACTTCACCGACGACGACTTCTTCCCCGACCTCGGCAACCTCTTCCTCAACGACATGGGCGACAACCTCAACGCCAATGGTGCTGCTCCCGTTGCACCGTATGTGTTTCTGTCCTTCCTGTTCGAAATCGTGGTAGAATTCATGTTTCTACTCTGTATCCTACTACTATGCTAGTCCACATGATTAGTTTCATCTCTGTTATAGCGGCCATGATTTATTTTGTGCTTATTCGGATTAAATCTCGTAGTAACTTGCTCATATATTCAACTGGCGCAACATCCCCTACAGCCACTCCCGTTTCATGGACGGCCTGGTCGATGCCTGCAAGGAGCCCTTCGTCCACTGCTATGAGTGCCCGATGCCGTTTGTGGCTCGCCGGCGGACATGGTGCATCACCTAACGGATGCGTGTAGCGGTCACTGCTGGCCCTTGGCGGAGAACATCAAGTACGAGACTTGCTACCCGTTCACCATGCCGGAGTCGCTGGAGGATCACCGCCGCCTGCTAGTCTCGGAGGAGGACGGCAGCGTCTTCCTCTTGATCGTGGGCACCGGCGAGGCCCGCGCAGGCCGCCGCCCCGTCTCTGTAATCTGCGTCAGGGGCGATGCCGCTGATGCTGGCACTGACACGAGGCCGATGTACGGGTGCGTAGTCAGTGTTACTACCCCTCCGGGCCGCGTGGGCGGCGACACCGGCCTCATCGAACGGACTTGGACTCTGGGGAGCTGGGACTATCCCGCCAATGTGGACTTGGAAAACCCATGGCCTCCTTTACCCCGCCGACGCGGTGCACGGGGACTCCAAGGAGGTTCACCTGGACATACGCATTATCAAGTTAAATGTTGATCATTAGTCTTCGCTCAATGTAATCCGCTGTCTAAGCATGTGGAGACTTCCATGCAGGATCTTGCTCTATTGGAGTATCGCACATGAATAAAAGTGTATCCGTTTATGGTTTAGTCTAGAATCTTCCATGTATGAATTTTTACTACAGTACTGGTGAAAGACTTACGATGAACCATTTCTTACATCTCCTCTGCCCGCTTGCAAGTCATCCTGATTTAATCCCTCCGTCTAGGTGTATAAGGGCATGGTTAATATTACTTAATAGTATAGCCAACTGTTGACTATAAGAAAGTGCCATGTCATCTGTAGCCAACATGTATAACAATCGATACTCAAAAACTAATTCTTAAAGATCATTTCTTGCAAAGCACAATAAGTGTTATTTCTTCACAAGTTTTGGATGCAGGTTGAACAGTTGAACGCTTTTGTTTGCAAAAGATACCTTTTTATCTATTTCACCCGGATGTTTGTGAGCTCTAGAGATGAAATAATATCCGAAGAAACCTATCGATACCCGTTACACATGAGATGACCCCCACATCCTTTGTCAAAATAAACAACTCCCTGATCAATGCATTTCACTCTTCGGTGCAACGCACGGGCACCTTACTACTATAGATTAGTACGACCAAAAATTGAACTAACATTATATATAGTACGATAAATGCTGATGCATGTCACCTAAAATTATATCATTCAAAACTATGTTCAAATATGAATCCAACGATATAGTTTTTGTTGACATGCACTAACATTTTGTCAGTTAAATCTTCAGTCAAATTCAATGGGGGACTAATAAACCACGACCGATGTAGTACAAGTGTAGAGGGCGGCGCTGCACGGGAGTCTCACCTCTCACCCCGCTCGTGGCGCGGCAGTAAAGCCGTCATATCACAAACCCAACCACTCCCAGTAATAAGTGGCCTGGTAAAATAAACGGACAAGCAACCATCACATCCCTCCGTCTTTTTTGCATTTCATCTCTCTGCATTTACTTTCTCCGGTTCATCTCGCACACTCGATCCCTAGCTACTACTCCTAGGGCCAGTTCTTTTGGCGGCTTCCCCAGCTTTTCCCACAAGACTAGTCACAGTGGAGAGTAACAATAAGGCGCCTCACTCATTTATTTGGGCTTCTAAACTACTACTCCGTCCTGGTTTATTCCTCACCATTGTAATTTGTGCTAAATTTTGACCAAAGATTTAACTGGTTTATTCCTCACCATTGTAATCCCTCCGTCTAGGTGTGTAAGTCATCTTACGAAAACCAAATAATCCCAAAACACTTAGGCGCGGTGCATTAACTTCTACCTCGTTTCTTGTTTCTTGACATATCAACCAATAAGAGATAAAGAGTGTGCATGCTTTTAATGACTTGAGATATCAAACACGACATGCAGTGGTTAGTTCATTGCATGCAATACTATTAATTAGCAAATAAACATTAACGTTTCTCGTTTTCTCCTCCTCCTTGGTCACGGTGCACAGCCTAAGATGACTTACTCACCTAGATGGATGGAGTAGTGCATGTGACATGCACTAACATTTCATTAGTTAAATTTATGATCAAAATTTGACACAGATTACAATGGGGACCAATAAACCAGGACGGAGGTAGTAGTTAGAGCATGGTTAATAGTATAGCCAGCTGCTGGCTATAAGCCAGTGCCATGTCATCTACAGCCCATCTTATAGCCAACATGTACAATAATAGATCAAAAGAGTGTACTACTTTTTTATTATGTGGCCCACTTCTCATTCTCACAAAGTGCCTAGGAGCACGTGCTAGAGCTGGCTCTTCACGAAGAGCCCGCTTACCTTCTCTCTCCTCTTCTCTTTCCTCCAACTAAGCAGAAATATACTAGTTTATTTCTTATAGCCCGCTGACTCAGCTCTATTGTACTTGCTCTTATGGGATTACTAATCTAGAAGCCTAAAAGAACTGGCCCCTGGTACTCCTACTAGTAGTAGTACTCAAGTTGGAATTCCAATTGCACGGCACAACTTGTTAGGCAAAAAATTCGATACAGGGTGTAGGAAGCGGTTTGGGAATTTGCATGCCTTTCCAACCAGTGAGATACTCCGTACAAAGTACGACAGAGAAATAACCACAGAGAGGAAGCTAAAAGTAAACAATCAAACGAGCATTTTTGCATTTGTTTTGCATTGAATCGTTTCACAAGCTTGACTAGTGTTGTTTTTCTACTTTTACAAAAACCGCATCGTAATGTTAAAACGTGCATTTGCACGTACATAAGTAATAGTAGTACTCCCCTCCGTCTAGGTGTATAAGTCTTCCCTCCTTCTTGGTCACGGTGCACAACCAAAGATGACTTATTGACCTGGACGGAGGGAGTAGCACAGTCTGCAAGCATATATCGAGAGAGACGTGTAGTGCGATAGTATATAGTAAAGTTTGTGCTATATGCGCGTACTTGCAAAATGCGTACGAATACACAAGGTTTCCAAACTTTCCCTTTTACATACTTAATTAAGGACGCTAAAAATTCCTGAACATTCGGGATTTATCATTTGCGTCCCAAAACTAATGAGATCGCCTTACGAAACAAAAATTATACTCCTCCTAAAAGCCACGATGCTCGCAGGAGCGCTTGCGGCGCGCCACGAGTGCCCTGGTGCGCGGCCGTTTCCCAGCGCGCCGACACAACGCCTCTTCCTCAGCCTCGCAACTCGCAAGGCGCTGATTGGCGGCTTGCTGGCGGGCGAGCGCGATCTCACCGGTGTGGTGATCCGGCGCCAACAGGTACTCCTCCTTGCTGGAAGCGTGCACCCGGTCCACGTACCGCCAAGCGTAGATGAGGCGCTTGGGCCCGACTGCACTTAGGGCGTCGGCACGGGCGTCCTCCGCCACCCTCACGGCCCTCGCACGAGCCTTCTGCCAAAGAGCCAATTGCCTGACTCTCTCGGACGCGACATAGGCCTCCCAGGCAGCTTGTTCCGCGGTGCGCTTCTCTTCCTCGGCCTTCTTCTCCGCCTCTATTTTGGCGCGCTCTGCTAGAGGCAAAGCCTCCCACAAGGCGACATCCATTTCTTTCCAAAGCTCCTCAAGGCTGGGGGGCTCGGCGGGCGGCGCGGCGTTCTCCTTGTAGTGGGGAGCCGACGCGTCCTCCGGCGCGCGTGCTGGCGAGATTGGGAACGCCGATGCGTCCACCTCGACGCGTCGCGGCGAGGAGCGGAACACTGACGCGTCCTCCTCGACTAGTGGCGGTGAGGAACGGAACGGTGACGCATCACGTCGCTGCGAGGAGCGGAACACCGACGCGTCCTCCTCGACTAGTGGCGGCGAGGAACAGAACGGCGACGCGTCGCGTAGCGACGAGGAGCGGAACACCGACGCGTCCTCCTCGACTAGTGGCGGCGAGGAATGGAACGGCGACGCATGACCGTCCGCGCGGTGTAGCGAGGGGCTCCTAGGGCTTGGAAGGGGCGATGCCATGGTGGTCGACGTGAGAGGGAGGGGGAGGAGATAGCGATGAACGTGAACGTGAGGGGGAGGAGATAGCGATGTCGTGGGAGGCGCAGTATTTATAGCGAGCAATGGCACACCTACGTAAGATATGGACTGAGCTGCACTGCCTTAACTGCAGGTCCAGTTGCGTCACTGACATGTGGGCCAGACCCCTGTTGGGCCCATATGTCAGTGACCCAATGCACCTGCAGTTAAGTAACAGCTACGTGGGCATATTTGTTGGTGTAAATTGCGGGGGAGCGAAGGGGTGGAAATATTGCTGGTCACAACGGATTGGACGAGCGTGGGGGGAGGAGAGTCATGCATGCAGATTTTTCACACGGGGTGGAGTGGTGGGACCGCCGGAGGGAGAAGGAGAGTTTGGCAGGCATATTGTTTCCACACCTGGAGAGGAAAAGATTTGGAGACGAACGGGCTTCCTGCAGGTATGGGGAACGGTGCATAATAAGTCATCTTGCATGCCGGGCTAGGTATAGTCTCAAGTCATTAAAAACATACATGCCCCACACATGTTCATATTTCAAGGTGCACTAAATTATTGCATGCGAGGATTAAGGCTGGCCATAATGGTGGTATCTTAGCTGGTATCATGCACACGGGAATAGCAAACATGCTGATGTGGCAAAGAATTAAAGAAGAGAGGGGGGTTAGAGTAACTAGTGTTCATGCATGCATTGGTAAACACATTTTTTTGTGAAGAACGACAACACTAGTTGAGTACTTTTGCAGACTTCAAAAACTATTCCACCGCCTCTACTATCTTGCTAAGAGTAGGTGAAATTTTTGAATCGAGCCCTTTAAACTAGAAGGGAGGTAGTGGTACTCTAAGGCTGGTCATAGTGGGGAGTAACTTAGACTAGTAACATGCATATGTTACTAGTCTATGTTACTACCTCTATAGTGCATAGTATCATAGATTAGTATCATAGGTGGTCTCATTTATTGCCATGCATGACACATAGTAGCATCACATTTATTATGTTACGGTATCTACCTATGTTACTATAATCATCTCTCTCTTATACTCATTATAATCAGTATTGTAGATATTGATATTTTTAGTATAAATTTGGTCGTGGGATTTCATTGATGCCTGTCAAAGCATGGAGGAAGCGGAGCTTAGGGCTTGCATTGCCGGTCTCTACATAGGTATTTCTCTTCATAATCCTGTAATTTTAGAGACTGATTGCGCTTTTGTGGTAGCGTCTCTTGCATCGGGGGACTATGACAGGTCTGCTATGCGTGACCTGAAGATGAAAGCGTTGAGCATCTCGAAGTTGATCAACAATCTTCAATTGTCAAAGATTAGCCGTTCGGCCAATAAGGTGGCACACTTAATCGCTAAGTATAGCTTTGACAATAGATTAGATGGTATTCTTGTAAATAACGTACCGCCCTGTGTGGTGAATATTGTATCGAATGAGTGTACTGGTGTGGCTGGTTAATTAATATAAGGTGGTGTTAAAAAAAGTATAAATTTGGTCAAACACTTTGCAAACGGTTGACGGGAGTAAAAAGGACCAGAGGGAGTATCATGCATGCGGAGTAGGCAAAAAAATTGCTTGTCTAAAAAAAGGCAAAAAAATTTGCTCATTTATAGCCGGTCGAAGTCTCAAAGGGCGCGACCGCGCGAGGGAGGCGAAGGTCGTGGGAGGCGCGACGTTTGACGGAATTAAGTGAAGTTACATCCACGCGCCGGCATGGCGTGCGAATAGGCAGAAGCTATAGCGTCAGGCCTACGATATGGGTCTAGTAGACATGACATCTAGTGGGTCCCGCATAGTTCTCGAGAACTCTTTGGGGGCTTGCAGCCGTTTATCCACCGGGCAAGCTAGCAACCCCACGCCGTTCGCACGCCCTACTCGTCCCCGTCTTCTACCTTACAACAGTTCGCTCCCAGTCGTCCCATCCTTTCACATTAGTTCGCTCCCAGTGTTTTTTGCGGGGTACAACAGTTCAACTTCTCCTAACCCTCCTCCAAAATCCATGGCCTCCCAAATCTCCATGGTCGCCGCTGTGTACCAGGTTAGAGCCATCACCGGCGATCAGTTCATCGTCATCTACACACGTGGATCCGAGACAGTGAAAGCATGGCTTGCTCGCTTCCTACGCATGTTCAACAGTTCAACGGATGAGTGGGTCGCTGGGCTAGATGTTGAGTACACCACAGTCCTGGGACGAGAGAAGGATCTAAAGGACGAAGAGAGGAAGAAGCCCGCCGTGATCCAGGTTTGCGTACATAACGTTTGCTTGGTCTACCACATATGCCATGCCGACGTTGGGTGCCAGGATTTTAAGAACTTCCTCAAGGACAAAAGAGTGAAATTCGTTACTGTAGGCTTTAAGAACGACAGGGATGTCCTGCGTCGGATAGGTCTCGTTGTAGGCCAGCCCTTCGATCTCCAGAAGGCAAGCTTGGTGTCCTCCTCTCAACCTTCAATGCTGACCCTGGCAGCAGCCATGATTGATCCTTCGTACGCTAAACTGAAGAAACCTCATCACGAGTTTCATCATACATGGGAGTCGAAGACATTAGATGAAGATCACATCCTGTACGCAGCAATGGATGCCTACCTTTGTTTAAATATCTACAAGGGTTGGATGAAGAAGCAGAGCCCAGTGTCCGGTTCAAGCAAAGAAGCATCGGCGAAGAGGAAGAGGAAGAGGCATGAGGACGAAGTCGAGGACGTGGACTCGGACTCCGAGTAGGTGGCAGTGCTATCGCTCATGCTGGTTCTACTGCAGTGTCAAGCGGACTAGTTGCTTAGTTTATTTTCAAGGGTGTGTTGTGCTGAGGCCCCAGCAGAACTATGTTTATGTTCTTTCTTGTTATTTGAACTCTTTAGTACGTACAGTAGTACTAGTACTATGTCTTACTACTGTTCTTCTTGCAGTTGGAACTACTGCTCGTATCTTCGTGTTCCTACTATACTTAATACGTTCATACTAGTAGTATAATTTGGGTCAGTCGATTTGTGAAAGAAGTTCGACGGAGCGAAGGAAGAAGACGGCAGAAGAGGTGGAAGAAGCCCTTCTAGCCATCCATGTTGCATCAAACGGCTCACATGAGTCGACTGACCCAAATTGCTCCTTCAGATTGCAGGATCCACGTGGCATTCAAGGTCTCGAAGGTAGATTCCGCGTCCGCACCTGGTTTGCGGGCTCGACGCGCGCGCGACCGGCTTCTGCCGCGACAGCCACCATGCGCGCCTCCTCCGCGCGGGCGGAGACGACAATGACACGCTAGTTCCTCCTCACCGGCATGCTGGAGCACGCGCTCGTCCTCCTCTTCATACGCTGCGTGCATAGACGCGGCTCCACCAGCTGCTCGCGTGCTTGGCAGCGCGGTGGCATCGCGAGGAGGGACTGCAGACGACGTGAGCGGGCGAGCCTTCGGCTTCATGGCACAGGGATGGCGGCGACACGGCGGTGATGGGCGAGAAATTGTTGGTCGGAGCAGGCAGGCGCCGGCATGCGCAACGACAGCGGCGGCATATTGATGAGTGCGTGTGTGGGAGCTTACTTTAGTTTTATATATAAGGTTGGTCAAACTTAAAAGAAAACCGTACTAGTACACGTAAACATTAGACTTAGGCAGCGCTTTTATTAGTTAGTACCACAGCCACGATACGGAATCCTGTGCAAGCGCGTGAACCGCGGCCGCGCGGTCGATCGAACGGTGCGTCATCGTGTCGCGCTCGAAGGACATCCACCGAACCTTTTTGTGTGTGTGAAAACAATCCTCAAATATTACTCAACTTTTTTTTCCTGTGAAAGTTCTTGACGCTGCAATATTTCCATATATTTGAATTTAGCTCCAGTTCGTGTTTATTTGGATTTGGACGTTTTAGGTGCGCCCTAGTTTTTTTAATACTGATTTTGTGTGTGTGACTGAGAGAGAACGTGTGTATGTGTCCATATGTGTGTTGTGGCGGAAGGGTAATGTGGAGACGGTGTGCGTGTGATATAGACATAGAGAGGTGTGAATGTGCAAATGATCATGCATGAGTGAGACATAGACAGATGCCGATACGTTGTGTATACATGAGAGAATGGTCTTCTAGTTTACTTGTGTGTGTGTGTGAGAGAGAGAGACAGAGAGAGGAGCATCCGTAACACAACAACCATCTCTCTCGATTCGTCCGTCCCTCGCACGGTCGCATGCAACACATGCATCAACGCGCACATTTTGACACCCTCACCCGGCCCCTGCCCACCTCAAGGCCCGCACAATATCTTCGTGAATGCCCATTTCTCTCCTTAGGTTTGTTTTCTCTCAATATCTGACACACACACACACAAACACACACAGAGAGACACACGCAGCACAACACACACACACACACACACACACTCCCCCGAGCACACAATTCATCCCCATCCAAGGTTATACGGCAACCACTCTCGCTTGTGCTTCTTTGCACCCCAACATGCACAACACCTCAATCTTCAAAGAGGGCATCGAGCAGATCGAAGACGGCGACCACACCGCGCTAGAGAATGCGGGATCATTTGAAAGCAGGGTGATGTGACGACGGCTGACTGACTCCTCCCCCCACCCTCTCTCTCTCTCTTGCACAAAATTACCAATCCCTCTCCCCCCGCACAAAATTGTCAATCCCTCAACCCACGAGATCCTTCCCCTCTCGTCCATGTTTTTCCAGCTCTCTCATCAAACATGTTGTCTCTTCCCCTTCCACGTATACAGAATCCAGATGCACACGCATCTCATGTATATTACATGTATCCATCTTTCTCACAGACCTAACTTCTTCCTCTCTCTTTCTCTCTCTCTCTCTCTCTCTCTCTCTCTCTCTCTGTCTTGTTAGGTTTGTCTCCTACTCTCTTGTCCACATACATACAATCTTTCCCGCCCTATCTGCTGTTTTTGTTGCATCCTACAAAGTAATAACTATGAAATGCATTTAGATTCTCATTTGACTGGGATTATGTGAGTTTGAGCATGTTGTGAAGTACTATAGACCTTGTATACATCTTGGGATTCGACAATGATTGTAACTATTGAATTGTATAGACCATTACATTCGAAGTCAATAGCCAAATATATTTATTTCACAATTTCAACAAATGATTAGTTCACTACAAACTAAGAAAACAAATGTGTATTCCCTCCGTTTTTATTTAAGTCCGCGTATTAGCATTGGTCAAAGTCAAGTTTTGTAAACTCTCAGAAAGCTTATAACAAAAAATATTAACATATACAATAACAAATAAATACCATTAGATTCATTATTGAATGTACTTTCACATCATACATATTTCTTATGGTAAATGTTTATATTTTTCTATAAACTTGGTCAAACTTTAGGAAGTTTGACTTCGGTCAAACCTAATATGCAGAGTTTACTACTACTACTCGCTAGTTGCTTAGCCGAATCACTCAACACGCCACACGGGGAGTCCAGTGTGACAAAATTTTGAGGTCGGCGGGAAAATCTCCCGCGACCCTGATTCGAGCAGTGGGAAGTTACCATCATAGCCTTTGGAACAGGCCTACAGATGACGCTTGGTAGGGGAGCTGTTTTCGTAACTTCAGGTTCATCCTACCCAGCCAACCCCACCCCGACACCCAAATTGTACACCTAAATACTCTGCATTTTCTATCCCCACCGCAAAATAGACTTCTCCACGGCACCGCAACCTTCGTGCTCCTCCCCTTTACATCAGCGCACTCGTCCACCGCAGCGCATCTGCCTCATCGACGACCTCGTACGCCGCACTGGAGCCGGTCCACCGTTGTCGTCGTACACGGAGCCTCTTCCCCGGCATCGTCTTCCATGGTATCGGATCTGCTTCCCGGAACCCGACGCCAAGCGCAGAAGTACCACCGTCGTGGACAATGAACTGACTCCCGTTGCCGACCATGACTCACAGAGGCCGCCACGACCATCGTTCTCCTCCTCGATTGGTAATGTGTGTATTGAATCACTTAGCAGTACATGTGCAGTTCCAATTTTGTTCATACCTACCCTTCAAATTTCCTGGGTGCTATTGTTCCTGTAAAAGTAATTGGTTATAGCCTCTATTGTCCAACAGAATATCAGCTTGTAATTGTGCGTCGCTCCTGTATCACGCTGTGCTTGGGTAGGTTTTTCATCTGCAACAAGTAGTGTGGCAAATGATGCAAAGGTTTTTAGAACTAGCAAGATGCCCATGCGTTGCACGCATCAAGATGCATTTGTATGAGTAGTTTATCTTGTGGGAGAAAAGGATGAACGAGGGAAGGCCTTATTTGCAAATCTGGAGAGGGGTATGGGTATCTTTTTGCAAAATTCCCATTTGTTTCCTTCCTATCCGTCAGACATAAATCGGACGGCCTATATTGCAAGAAAAAAAGTATAGAGAAAAAAAGTAGACAGTAAAGGAAGTAGAGATAAATATAAAATATAAAATATAAAATAAATATAACAGTAGAGAAGAGAGTAGAGATAGCAGAGACGTCGGGAAAGGATCGCGCGCGCGCGGGAAAAAGCGGTCGGGCGTGCGCTAGTTTTGGCGCGCGGCGTCCGGCGCGCTTTATAAAATCCAACGCCCTCCCACCGCTCTGTGCCTTGCCACCGCTCTCTCCCCGCTCTGTGCCTCGCCACCGCTCTCTCCCCGCTCTTTTTCGCCTCGCCGCCGCCGCGCCACCATGCGCCGCGTCGCCGGGAAACTTGGGGATACCGCGGCGTCCGCGCGCGCCCCTCCGGCGGCTTCTCCGCCGAGATCCGGTTCCGCGGGATGCGCCTCGGCCTCGGCAATTTCGACACCGCCAACGAGGCCGCCCGCGCGTACGACGCGGCGGTGTGGCGCCTCCGGTGGCCTCATAGAACATTGAAACTTCCCCAACGTGCCGACGCGGGAGCGGGCGCAGGAGCTCGCGCCTCTGCCGCGGCTTAGCACCGACGAGGATCGTCGCGACAACCGGAGGCGGGAGCACCGTCTCGGCATCGCCGAGATGGACGAGGAAGCCATGGCGCTGTGGCGCCAACACTTCCCGCAGGACATCATCAAAGAGCGCGAGTCTACGCGCAAAGGAGGGCGGAGAGGGATAAGAGGAGGGCGGAGCGAGCCGCCTATCGCGAGGACAAGCGTAGGCGAAAAGCGGACGCTCAATTCAACATGAGGCTAGGAGCAGCGTCGCCCTGGGAATCCGACGACGATTGGTATCTTCACGCCTACAGTCAGACGTCGGAGGAGGACATCACCGAGGAGGAGTCGGACGACGAGGAGTAGTTGAATTATCTTTTTTTATCTATCTATGCTGAGAACTATCCTCTACTCTCTAGTATCTACTTCTCGATCTCAGCACTGTAAACGCTTTTTTAAAGCGCCGCGCGTTGCGATTCTGTTGGAGATGCTCTAACATGGCAGACGAGTGCTTTAATGTTGCCCACAAGATGCGCGAGTATTACTAGTAGTATATTTTTCTTGCCATGTTGAGATTTTAAAACCACGAGTGCGAACATGTAGAGGAGCAATGAAGACCAAACACGGGATATTCGGGACATCTTCAAGGAGCGTGGCAAGTTAAAGAGGAGCTGCACCGAACCTGTAAAACGAGCTTTGGTAAGTAACACCCTTTCAATTACTTTCGTGTAGCCTCGTGTTCTTCGATGTGTATATGTTGTAGTTTCTGTTTCTCTTAAGCGTGGTGTTCTTCGATGTGTAATAAGAAGAGTCTTAATCGTCCTAATGCTTTCGTTTTTAGCTTGATGTAGGAAGTGGGTGTTCTCACCTTGTAGTCTGTTTTTTTCCTTTTGAATTCACTTCTCCGAGTTCTGTTTATCTGGCTTCTACTAAATGGATCTAGGTTGCTCTGAGTATTGATCTAAAAAAGAAGTAACTTCATGTCAGGATGCAGTTCCTGCGAGGAGGGAAGTATGGTCAACCTCGAGATCATGTTTCCAAAATGAGGCTGGATTACACACAAGGTGCCAGTTCCCTAATGATGCTGGATTAGACACAAGGTGCAAATTCCCAGATGATGCTGGATTACACACAAGCCAGGTGGAGTCGTCAGCTGTTCGTGTCCTCGTGGCATTAGTAAAGGCTGAAAGAAAGCGTGCAGCAGCCCTTGAGAATGTAGCTGAGTTCCTGAAGAAGCGAAAAGAGCAATCAGATGCTCTCTTCACCCAAGCCAAAGAAGAGATGGAAGAAGCCAGAAATAAGCTAGCAGAGGCAGAGCAGGCTAGGCGTCTCCTGCTATCTAAAACTGTTGTCAATACAAAATTTCCTTCATAATAGCTAGGTTCAAATGTTTATCCAGTCAGCATGCCTGTTGTGATGTCCGTGCATCTACTGATGTGGCACAAAATGTTTTTTTCGGGTCATGTAATAACAACAATTACTTTCCAAACAATAACAGACGAAGCATTGGACATGGTATAGTTCACGCGCAAGCCCGACATTCCAAGTTCAACTTCCACATCAAACTCATGTTCACAGATATCTGCACATTCATACATAATGTCCACAACCATGATTCACTTCAAAGCCAAAAAATGTGAGGAGAGTTATAAATAAAGAAAATCCTCTACTAGTTCTGCTACCAGTGCGAGCACAACAAGTCAAGACCATGCGTAAATTAATTATATTTTAGTCATTTTTTGTGTTCTAAAATGCCTGCCGGCTCGCGGAAGGACGTGTTGCCGGCACACGCGCGGATTCAATGAAGGCAGGCGGGGCAGTCTTAAGCTGGTTGCACGCGGCGAGGAGGCGTGCTCAGCCGGGCCTGCAGCGAGTGCGGCCCTCTTGGCCGGCGCGCCGGTTCAATGCCTGCGCTATGAGAGGTCGCGTCCGTGTCAGAGCAATCACTCCCTCCAGTCCTTTTTTGTTTGGGTATAACAAAATCTCGTTTTCCATTCACATTTTACAAGTAAAATTCATGGACAAACTTTGACCCAAAGTACGGATGGGGACTAGTAAACCAGAATGGAGGTAGTAGTTTTTTTAATCAAAGAAGGGTTTCCCCTTCCGATTTTCATTACTGAAAACCAAGCATCTAAATCTAAACCATAGTATTTTGCCCTAGAACTACCAGGTTCAACATCTCGCAACATAAACCATACAACCTCCATCGCAAAAAAAACATACAACCATACGCCAAGGACGTACGTAGTACTATGAATTCCATTTTCGCTCCATACCAATCGTTCTAAAAACTACTTACTACTTATAACGCGCCATTGAAAATCGGAACTCTTAACCCCGCTAAAAAAACGATATTTTAAACGTGGCTACTCGATCTGTGGCAACTGGCGAGCCACCGCGCTCCAAGTCGTTCACCTGTGGTCCCGACCATCAACTCCTACGGATCAAATTATCACACGAGCTGACTATTCCTACAAAGTGCTCCACCACGTACCGGTACCCGCGAATGCAGCAATCGTGCACCTAGGGTTTTAGGGTTTATTTGTTAACGTCGCCTTTACGTAACACTCATGTGTGCGAGACAGCGAGAGGCCGACTGCGTGCGTGCGCCTCTTCTCTTCGTATATGTACTCCACCGTTTGTCTGGGTGCCCAAAAAATTATAATAACTACTAGCAATGCCATGGTGGTGCCACACGATCAAAGTAGATAATACTATTCACCGATTTGATAGAAAAAAAGTCTAGGTTTTGAAATACGTATATCACTAAAAATATGTTATGTTTCACTCAAAATATATT
This sequence comes from Triticum aestivum, assembly GCF_018294505.1. NCBI lineage: Eukaryota > Viridiplantae > Streptophyta > Magnoliopsida > Poales > Poaceae > Triticum > Triticum aestivum. Next base: position 93,218,247 of record NC_057811.1, on the reverse strand, counting down.
CCTTTGGCGGTTTTGATGAGTAAGGGAGGAATGTTGTTGGTTTCAAGATTCGAGAAGTGGTATATGTCTAATTTCTACTCTTACTAGCAAGATGGCCCGTGCGTTGCATGGAACATCAAGATCTTGTGGGAGAAAAGGAGATGAACGAGGGAAGCCTTATCTGCAAATGTGGTGAGCATGAGGTGCGGGGTAAATTGCCATATTTTCCTTCCTATCCGTCAGATATAAATCGGCGACGACCTACATTGCATGATGGCAGGCCCACCATCATCACCAACTCTATTTTTATCCCTACTCTTATAAAAAGCATTGTCGTGATGATCGTGTGCCTTGCCATCCTGCAATATAGGCGCTTGATCTATATCTGACGAATAGGAAGGAAACTATGGCAATTTTGCAAAAAGTACCCACACCCCTCTCCACATTTGCAAATAAGGCCTTCCCTCGTTCATCCTTTTCCCCCACAAGATAAACTACTCATCAAATGCATCTTGATGTTTCGTGCAACGCATGGGCGTCTTGCTAGTTGTTGCAAAAAAGCCCATTGTGTGTGGAGAGGAGAGGAGTGGAGGAGGACGGAGTGCATGTGTGACAAAGACACAAGGAGTGTGTGTGCGATAGGTATCAGCTTAAGATGAGGCGATAGTGTGTGTGTGCACGATCGAGAGGGCGTGTCTCAAGAAGGGAAGAAAAATTTACATAGATACAAGGAGCGGGAGAGAGACATGTATGCGATGGTGGAAGCACGAGTGTGCGGGTGTATAAACCTATCTAGAGGCTAGCTAGTCGATAAATGTTTGTGAGTGAAATACGAGTCGGGGTGCGAAAGCGAGAGTTTTGTGTGTGTGAGAGAGAGACGGTAGTCGGGAAGGGGAGTGGAAGCAGGAGTTGTGTGCGTGTGTCTGAGAGAGAGAGAGAGGAGACGGTAGTCGGGGTTGTCTGATCGGTAAACAAATGAATAATGTCAGTCTGGGATGGAGACGAAAAGGAGACCGCAACAAATGTTGTGTCTACAGGAGAGAGAGAGAGTATTTTTAGTGGTATGAGTCATATGTAGAGACATATAGGGTGCGTCAGAGAATCCCATAAAGAGAAAGACAAAGTGAAAGACGAGTGGAGACTGTGTGTGTGGCGGTGAAAAAGAAAGCTTAGGTACCGAGTGATACCAGAGAATAGTAGAGACATGAGAGATAATGAAAACTGTGTAATGTATAATGATAGGGAGAGTGTGACACTTATCAAGGGAGACGCCGAGAGACCATGTTTGCGAGGATAGGAGAAACATGAAGTGAGCGTGCGGGTGAGCTGGAGAAAAGAGAGTGATAGCTACCTGAAGGAGCATGCATGCGAGAGAGATGGGCGTGAAAGGAGTGAACAAAAAAGGGATTCAAATATTTGAATTCGAGATGATGATACATGTAATCCATACTCGAACCAAAATTGATCTATCAGACATGCATACTCATATGAATTCACGCACATCTATGTTATTTAATATGTAGATATTACTGATCCATACATTTTAGTAGAACATAATTTGGTTAAAAATTTTCGAATTCAACCTTAAGATTTCGAGATCGTTGTATTTGTAAATCATATTATACATATAAAGGAGCAGAATTCTTTGTTGTGCTTTTGAAAGTATATATAAAAAACTGATGTATATGGAATGTAATTCCAATTGAAAATGGATCCCGCCCGAAAAAAATATAGAATACAAACGGGATTCGAATGGAGTTGGCACGGTAAACGTGCACTCTACAAAATTTGAACGAAGCGGGGAAAGTCGGAGTAACCGCCCAAAACCAAAATCTGCGAGATGGAAATCACTACTGCCTATCCCTGCCACGCAAAGCCTATCTGCTGGATTTCTATAGGTTTCGATAGGGGTAGGTTTGTAATTTCACCCAAACGTGACGTAACCGCCTCTCACCCGGATTCATACACGGTGGGCGCCAAAACACAGTGTGTCCTCGGCCGAAATCAACTCCCTCCCCGATTCATATTCATACACGGTGGGCGCCAAAAACAAACTCTCGTCGGCAAATATTCGGTGTATGCAAGATTACCGTCCTATCCCCAACCGACTAATGTTGCTGTGATGTAGTAGAAATTTGAAACGGGGGATAAGTTTGTAAATTTCCTCGCATTTGAGACAAGCGCGCCCTGAATACATGGTTCCCCCCTTCCTCTCTACCTCCCTTTTCCCCATTCGTACCCCGTGGGCGCCAAAACACCCTCTCCACCCCACCCTCCTCCGTCCGCCGCCGTCCGCCACCCCATCCACCGCCGTCCTCCTCCACCATGCCGGAGCTGATACCCCGACACCGCCGTCCATTACAAGAGATTGACCTCTCTCATCCACTGCTTCGGACCGGGATCCTTGCATCCCGTCCTCTCGCTTAATCCCCGCCGTCGTCCACCTTGCCGGCGCCGCTCCTACGACCGTCTCGTCCACCGCGCCCTGCCGCCACCGTCTACCCTCCTAGATCTGCTTCCACGCCGCCGACAGCCATCGCTACCACAGCACCGTCAAATCCTCAGCAGATGCGTACACGGCGCCGCACCAGAGGCGGTACTCTTTCGTATCTGCTCAACTTATTTATCGCAGCAGGAAAATAGATCGCCACTGCTTTACTCTGATTTCCTGTCTTGGTTGCGAAGTTGCCTTTGTCCGGTTTGCACCTGCAGATCCGCCATGGCACGCTCAACACTATACTCCCAATGCTTATGGTTTTCCCCTATTATATTCCACACTAGTTAAAGCACAGTAGACTAAATTTCAAAATTGGGTCAGTCGATTTTTCAGAGCTCGCCGGAGTTCGCCGGTGCGATCGAAGGGGCTCGGGTGGTTGTGGGGCCTCGCCGAACGAAGAAAACTCGACGCGGGTGGGGGTTGGGGCCGGGGTGGGGGTGGGGGTGGCGGAGGAACACAGGCGGTGGGGGCTGGTGGTCTGGTCGGCGGCCCGTGCGGTGTTCTGTATGGGAAGAATCAGAGACGAGGAAGAAGAAGGGTTAGGAGACGTAGGATCTTCATCCAACCGCCTTAAATGGTCGAGAGACAGCTGGTAGTTGCATTCTTAATGCGCTCTGGTTCATCATGTGTGGGCACTGCGCAACCAACATTTTATTATCCAAAATCTGCTTGCTCTTCTTTACCATGTTCCTCTTCCGTTCTTCTTTAATATGTACTCTCTCCGTTCCTAAATACAAGTCTTTGTATAGATTCCACCATGGACTACATATGGAGCAAAATGAGTGAATCTACACTCCAAAATGTATCTGGATACATCTGTATGTGATCCATAGTGGAAATCTCTACCAAGACTTATAGTTTGGAACGGAGTGAGTATGATAGTAGTATAGTATGTTCCTTATACTGAAGATGAGCAGGGACATTTGCAGTGTAGAGGTCTATACGGTCGGTTGTGATGGACACTTTGAGCCTCTTTGATTCGTAGGATCTTGTAAACAAAGGAATAGGATTTGTAGTGGCATGCCCACTTGAATCCTATAAGAATAGCAAGGAAATGCGGGGAGCTGTGTCGCCTTTGAGAGTTACACTGATATTAACAGTACCACACCTTCACTTGAAGAGAGCTGGTATCCGAAGCCTTTCTAGCCGTACCGGCAATACTAGCACATATATTCCAACAAGTTCCACTTTGCTGATTTTACTCTGATGCTTAAGGTTTTCCCATTATATCTACACTATGATCTGTGTAACTGCTTTGTGTCGCACTAGCAGCAGTCCACTCTTGAAGCTAAACACTGCAATGACTTACAAAATTGGCACCAAGGCATTGAGTGCCATTCTGGATGCAATGAAACTCATACGCTTCCCACCTGTTGATTCTTGTTCAGAATATGATCCTAATGACTATTCTAACCTCGAGGAGTCAAAGGCAGATGGCCTATCCTGTTCATCCATCAAGGTGCCTGTTCTAATTTGGCAATGTTTTATTGATTGCGGGTATCTTGCATATGTTGTCTTGCATTTCTTCTACTTTGTTGCACCGCCATCTGCTTAGTTTACTCATCATATATGTCGAGATGCCATGCCCATCCATTATCAATACATATTCCATCTGTCATCATACCATGTTTTTCCACTCAAATGTTGTTCTTGTGCATCAGACATCAAAAAGGAAGAGGGTGATTGCCGAACCTGAAGGAGCACCAGCAAAGTCCTTGAAAAATGTGGTGGTGCCGGAGAAATCAGACAGCACCCCACTTATATTGGCTGTACAACCAGTGACACAAAACGTAGGACCGACTCCAGCAGACTGTACCCATACTTCACTGGCCACACCACTAGCCCCACCACACAGGACCTGCACTCCAGCAAAAGGTATACCGATTTCATTTGCCATAGCACCAGCTGTACCACCGAAAAATCCCACTCCAGCAAAAAGTACATCAAGTCCACTAGCCGAAGACCTATCCCAACTGCAGAGACGGCCAATTCCTGCAGATTGGAACCCCATTCCATTTATTCCCAGTTTAAAAGACAATGCTTTCAATGTTGTTAGGGACTACGTGCATATATTCCCATCATGGGAAGATTATTGTGAAGACAAACACCATTTTCACATCTTCGTGTGCAACTTACGTGTAAGTGCTATTATTCATGGTTATTATTTTCCTGTTTTCTGCTGATTGAACACATCAATGATTTACATTACATTGTTGTAACTAGGCGAGGGTCAACCTGGAGAGTCATGACGAGCAAAGCTTGCTTGTGCTTTTCAAGGAAGCATCGCAGCAGTATCGGTGTTACCTAAGGAAATCACACTTTCATGGCAAGTCTATAAACGAATTTCCGATGAAGTCTCCTATGCTAAATTTAGAAGACATTGAATGGAAAAACCTTGTTATGCACTGGTCTCGTTCCCAGGATGAGGTACTGTCTATGAAATCACATGACAATTTGAACTTCTACTTTTCCGCATGTGCCTTACGGATCTTTTTTGCAGGAAATCTGCTCGAAGAAGAATTCCGGTTTGACAAGAACGACAGGATATCGCAAATATGTTGCCCGCTGCTTTGCTCTTGTTAGTACCTGTTGTCCTGTATCACTGTACTTGCATACATACCTGGTTCATTATGTGACAGCAGTATGCATGATAGCTTGCTTATCAATTGTCGCTCCAAATTATCTGATCTGTATGAATGCTTACATTAGTGTGGAATATATTCAATGCCAATGTTTTTTTAGCTCTGCATTGTTCTTGTAAGTACATGCTGTCCTTTATCAGTGTACTTATAATGACAGGTAGTTGTTCATGTACCATCACTCTGCAGCTTATTTTCCTTTGCCCTCCATTTTCTACACATCAGATCTATATTTACTCTTACCATAAGGTTGGTACTGAAGAAGTTTAGCTGTGCATTGCTCTTGGCTGTACCTTTTGCCTGTATCGCTGCACTTACATTTATAGCTACTTGGTTATGTAGCATCACTCTTCATCTTATCTTAAATATTCTCCATTTTTTCTTATATTATCACATCTATATTGACTCTTAACAAAATGTAGAATAAAGGCAATGCTTCTGAAGAAGATTCTGTGGTAAACTTCTTGAATTGCCCCCCCATCAGCATGGACAAGGCCTTTATAGAGCCTGTCTTCACCAATAATGTAAGTTTGTCCATCTCAAGCCTTCAAACTTTGTTGTATATATTTGGTTAGGCATGACTGCAACAGCTGTTTATTTTTGGTGTTTGCATCGAATTGCTTGTTTAAAGTTTATTATGTAGTTCATAAACAAAAGTTTGTTCTTTCTCAATTTGAGTTTTCAGTTGTACAACCAAGTTCCTTCTTCATACCATGTAAAATAAACTATACAGAGCAAGTGATCGTCTTTTGCACTGCATGTATGCTTCTGTTCTTCATCCGTAATCTAGTGGTGTGGTGAACCTACCCACTACAGCACAATGTCATATTCTGTAATGTCTTAACTATGAACAATGTCATATCATTCTACTATTATTTAAACCGTCTCTTTATTTGCCAATCTGAAATGGTATAAATTGACAGCACACTAACCATTGATACTTATGAGTTCTTGATCTGTAATCCAGTAGTGTTGTGAAGCTGCCAACTCCTTCACAATGTCATTTCCTGCCATGTCTTGACCTGAACAATACCATATTGTGTTAATGCAATTTCAAACTGTGTCCCTTTATTCGTCAGTAAGAAATGTGATGAATTGTCAGCACTGATACTTTTATGTGCAAAGCCTGTCATCTGTCTGCTTGTTTATCTTTCAGAGTGAGGAAGATATAAGTGTTGAACAAGCGCAGTCTCATCATCTTGCTCAGCTGCTTGCGCTGCAGCTCCCCAGCAGGGCTAACCTTTCTTGAACTCTATTGAAGTGCTGTCGGTTTTGTATATTATTTGGTCGGCGTGTTTATTTGCACTGGTGGCGATCTTTGATGCCCAGTGTATGTAATCTGCTGTCTGCTTGTGCTTTATTATCATAGTGGCGAACTTTGATGCCCAGTGGATGTAATATGCCGTAATTTCTTTATTGTATAGTCTAAGTTTTTTCTTATTCACGATGCAGCAGTTATTTTAATGTATATATATCCTGTCTTCGCAGTAAACCGGCCAAACCATAAAATTACGGTACATAATCGGGCCGTCATGCAATCACGATGTAGGTTGGGCCTGAAACATGCCGAACAGCTCACGGGCCGGCAGCAGCCCGAAATGAACCCCGGCCCATGATTGTGCGAATCAAATCATGGGCTTTTAACAGGCCAAAATTGTCTCAGTCCTTGTTTGGCCCAATCAAATATCGGCTGCGAGCAGGCCGGATGCAAACCGGGACGTAGTTAGGCCCAACTATATGATGAGCTTTTAACAAGCCGAAATTAATATAGGGCCGAAATGTTAAACGGGCCCTTAACAGGCCAAAACTAATATCAGGCCGAATTACTAAGTGGGCCTTTAGCAAGTGGGCCCAAAAGCATAGTGTCGAGTTGACGGGCCGAATCTGATATGGGCCATAATTGAGCCCAAAGCCCTTAAAGGGCCGGACCTGATCTGGGCCGTAATTTGGCCCAGAACGTGGTAGGCTTTTAACGGATTGGATCTCATATGGGCCACTATTAGGCCCGGAGCGTGGCAGGCCATTAATGGACCGGATCAAATATGGGCCGGCATTTGGCCCAAAACATGGCAGTCAGTTAATGGGCCGGCCTACTAGGGTCCTCAAAATCTTGTGGGCCTACAGCTGGGCCGGCCCATTAATGTCGGCGAAATCTCGTGGGCCTTTAGCTGGGCCGGCCCATTATGATCCGCAAGAATCTTGTGGGCCTTTACCTGGGCCGGCCCATTATGGCACACAAAAATCTTGTGGGCCTTTACCTGGGCCGGCCCATTATGGCCCGCAAAATCTTGTGGGCCTTTAGCTAGGCCAGCCCATTATGGTCCGCAAAATCTCGTGGGCCTTTAGCTGGGCCGGCCCATTATGGTCCGCAAAATCTTATGGGCCTTCAGTTGGGCCGGCCCATTTAAACTTGATGGGCCGGTCCACGTGTCAACATATCATGGGCGCGTCTCGCCCATTGGATGAGTGACACCTGTGCCAAGGCGGACCTGACACGTGTCTCCTCCACCCAATGATGATTTTACATGTGGAAAATCCCCATTGGTCGGGGCTGTTAACGGGTTATCGGATCCAAAACCCGACCTGATAGCTTAACGGCATTCCGTTACGGTGGATGCCACGTGTCGGTCACCCTTGACGAAAGCACTTCTGTGACGCACGATTTATCGTCATGGAAGTGGACACTTCCGTGATGATAATTTTGGTAATGTCTTGGAACACTTCTACGACAGCACAGGTATGACTATCTTGATTCTGTCATAAATTTGTCATGGATGTACATGCATGACAAAAAACGCGACCTACTGTGACAAACACGTATCATCACGGAAGTGTATTTTTTTGTAGTGCCTCTCTCCTACTTTGGGTTGTAGAGCGTGGCGGCACATATCAGGGTATGGTGCATGCAGAGACGAATGGTACGCTGTGTACACACAGTTTTGCCTGATGAACGAAACCGCGCTGCCATCATGATCCTTGTCGTCGGTTATCTCCTGGTTAATCGGATAATTCAGTCCGACAAACAGAGAGCGTGTACCAAGGCTACTTACCAGCCTCCAGTCAAAAATTCCTGAAGGCCCAGAGAAGCTGGGATCTTGCTCAAAGACCTTGCAGTGACTGTGATTGTATTCCGCGAAACAACACGTCCGGTACGTGCGAATGATCATCAATCTTTCGCCGTCGTCTGATCGAGCCAGGAAACACCTGCAACTGCCATGCCGCTTTTCTTTGAAAGGTTCTGGGATTAGGAAGGGTAGGGACACCATGCGGCCTACAACATCATATCAAGTTGGAGTCAAATAAAAAAGGGCTCTTGATTTAGTCAATCTTAAGAACAGCATGTTATGAGCATGAATATTTTTTCAGCAAATGTTGACAGTAATATAAGCAAGCCATCATGATATCATAGGAAAGTAACATACTGCTGTAACAGCCGTTTGTAGCGATGACTGGAGTAGGCCAGCAATACGTCCAGCAATAGAAGGAGTCGACAGCGTAAATGAAGCCCTTGTGTTCAATGGCATCAGAGAACCATGGAGGATGTATGATCCTGCGATGGACGTGCAGATTTATCCACTTACCGCAGTGACCTGTCAGATAGGCGAGACCGCGGTTGAAGAACGCAATTAGCCTGAAGTCTTTATAATTCACAGATCTTGTGGGCACTTGGCAGATTACAACCTTGAGCAAATCAAACTTGGTATCATGTTGGCTACTGTAAGATTCCGAGTATTCTGGGCCGCGGTGCAAAAGCAGTGTAGTGTTAATCGAAGGAAGGGGGATCAATCGCTGGGTGTAGACCTCCACGAGCATCCAGCTGCCGCGACCGTCGACGAGCACCATCCAAGACGTGTTCATGCCGACCCAGTACATACCGTTAATGTAGTTGAGGCGGACAGGGATCGGAACGCAGTCAAGGGGGTTGATGCTCGCCACCCTACGATCATTATGCTGCGTGACAAGCCGTTTCTGAAGATCAGACGGCATCAGCAAGCAAGGAGCTGGCTTAAAAATCTCCGGCCTGAGGGCTTTGAGTAAACGGTACAGCCCCGACGAGCACGCGGCGAGCGGCATCGTACTGAGATTGTCCACACGCGAAACAATGAGCTTGATTACCTCTGTGGGGAGCGAATTCCAGTCACTCTTTTGGCGGAGGTTGCTCGGTTCTGCCATTGTTAGTGCTTGGGTTTCGGAAGAGGGGGGAGGCGCCTTAGCGGGGATGGAAGATTGGACGAGATTATGTGCGGACAAAGATGGAGAAGCGAATATGTGCTGCGGGAAGTGGACAGGTGATGATGACTGCAGCACGCTGCTTGACTTACGAGACACATACCAGCAGCGTAGGGTCATGTCGATGCCAGACAACTTGCTTGAGTGATCACAGTACTGGTACTCCCTACAGTGCTATGCCCTAACTTTCTTGAGTAGAGTAGTAGAGTAGGACTCTGCTCTACTACTAGCACCAGAGGAGTAGTATATTCTAATCTAAAATAGTTACAAACTTCAATGCCCGAGCGTGGAATGACTACGAACCATGCTCAAAGACCATGTCTACGTGGTGTTTGGACATGGGCGACAAACTCAACGCCAACGGTGCTGCTCCCATTGCACCGTATGTGTTTCTGTCCTTCCTGTTCGAAATCGTGGTAGAATTCATGTTTCTACTTTGTATCCTACTACTATGCTAGTCCACATGATTAGTTTCATCTCTGTTATAGCCGTCATGATTTATTTTGTGCTTATTCGGATTAAATCTCGTAGTAACTTGCTCATATATTCAACTGGCACAACGTCCCCTATAGCCACTCCCGTTTCCTGGACAGCCTGGTCGATGCCTCCAAGGAGCCCTTCGTCCACTACTATGAGTGCCCGATGCCGTTTTGTGGCTCGCTGGCGGACATGGTGCATCACCTCACGGATGTGTGCAGCGGTCACTGCTGGCCCTTGGCGGAGAACATCAAGTACAAGACGTGCTACCCGTTCACCATGCCGGAGTCGCTGGAGGATCACCGCCGCCTGCTAGTCTCGGAGGAGGACGGCAGCGTCTTCCTCTTGATCGTGGGCTGGAGTAATTCCATGTGTAAAAACTAATGATATCTTGAGAATTTTATCGGAAAATAGTATGTCGACCATTTCATCGAAAATATGATATGTTGAGAAAGAAGATAGAGGTGAGGAGGAGTGGGGCGTGGTGGTTACTGGTGGTCGGACTAGGCGGAGGCATGGGGATGGACGGCGCCGGCAGCGGCCACCATGCCAGATTGTTCCAGAGACTTCCTTTTGTAATTGCTCGGCAATGAGGTTGTGGGAGATAAGGATGAACGAGGCAAGGCCTTATCTGTAAATGTGGAGAGAGGAGCGGGTATATTTTGTAAATTTGTCATAGTTTGCTTTCTATCCGTCAGATATAGATCGGACAATCTATATTATAAGATGGCAGGCGCACCATCATCACCAACTCGGTTTTTTCTCTACTCCTACTCCTATAAAAGACTCAGTTGGTGATGATGGTGTGTCTGCCATCCGCCATTTCTTACCATTAGATCTGCATCTAACGGCTGTGATGTAAGTTGTGGACTTTTGCAACAATTCCCACTTCTCTGCTCCAGTTTACACAAAACCCCTTAGTATCTTGAAACCAACCACATTCCTCCCTTACTTCATCAAAACAGCCCAAAGAATATATTTGGAGTGAAACATAAGATTTTTTTAGTGATATGTATATCAAAAGTAAACTGTTTTCTTTCAAATTTGTGAATATGTATTATTCTAGTTTGGATTTGTTGCAACGGATGGGCTCATAGTTATAAAGGTTTATCTCTTGCATTCTCCGCAACCAACACCTAGTGTACTGGCCCGGGCCGGATGCTCGCAGCCCGATGACCTGAGTTCGAATTATGTCCTGAACTTTAGCTTTTTATATTTTTTTAATATATACTACTTCTTTTGCTACTTTACTGGCAGTGGAACCCACAGAGTACTTAGAATACAGGATTAAGGATGGATTTTTTCTTTTTAACTTTCTGTACGAATCTGTAGCCAGCCTGCAAGTCATGTACACTGTACTGACAGTGGAACCCACAGAGTACTTAGAATACAAGATTAAGGATGCAATTAACTTTTTATAGAGGGAGAATCATACACGCAATTAACTCAAATGGATTGGACGTGACTCTATTATTCTCCAACTGCAACCGACAAATTTCCTCCCGCGGGCCAGAGTAGGTTTCTCGGTTTGCATGCGGGTTTAACGGAGGGGTTTGATGGAGGCGAGGAGGCATGTTCAGCCGTGCGTGGAGTGGACGGCGCGGTACTATTCGATTTGACAACTAGAACCAGTATATTATAAAAAACAAAGAAGAGTAGTAGAGATAGAGATAAGAATAGAGACTAGGGAGGAGCACCATCTACTGCTTCGTGGGCTACTCCTGCGCTCCATTCGGCGGCTGCAACGTCCCCTATAGCCACTCCCTCCCGCGCTCCATTCGGCGGGCGCTGTTGAAATTTGGGGAGCGCACTCTCGTGACTGCTAGCAGCGACGACTTCACCGACGACGACTTCTTCCCCGACCTCGGCAACCTCTTCCTCAACGACATGGGCGACAACCTCAACGCCAATGGTGCTGCTCCCGTTGCACCGTATGTGTTTCTGTCCTTCCTGTTCGAAATCGTGGTAGAATTCAGGTTTCTAGTCGTGTCCTAGATTCGATCTGTTCATCTACTATGCTAGTCCGCATGATTAGTTTAATCTCTATTATAGCCGTCATGATTTATTTTGTGCTTATTCGTACTAAATCTCATAGTAACTTGCTCATATATTCAACTGGCGTAACGTCGCCTACAGCCACTCCCATTTCATGGATGGCCTGGTCGATGCCTCCAAGGAGCCCTTCGTCTATTGCTATGAGTGCCCAGTGCCGTTTTGGGGCTCACCTGCGGACATCGTGCATCACCTGACGCAGGCGTGCGACGATCACTACTGGCCCTTGGCGAAGAACATCAAGTACGAGACGTGCTACCCGTTCACCGTGCCGGAGTCGCTGGAGGATCACCGCCGCCTGCTAGTCTCGGAGGAGGACGGCGGCGTCTTCCTCTTGATCGTGGGCACTGGCGAGGCCCGCGCAGGCCGCTGCCCCGTTTCTGTAGTGTGCGTCAGGAGCGCTGACGCTGACACTGACACGAGGCCGATGTACGGGTGCGTGCTCACTATTACTACCCCTCGGAGGTACTTGGGCGGCGACACTGGCTACGTCAAGCTGATTTGGACTCTCCCGAGCTGGGACCTTCCCGCCGATGTGGACATGGAAGACGCATGGTATTATTTGACCCCCAACAATGTGCACGAGGACTCCAATGAGGTTCACCTGGACATCTGCGTTATCAAGTTAAATGTTGATCATTAGTCTTCGCTCAATGTAATCCGCTGTCTAAGCATGTGGAGACTTCCATGCATGATCTTGCTCTATTGGAGTATCGCGCATGAATAAAAGTGTATCCATTTATGGTTTAGTCTAGAATCTTCCATGTATGAATTTTTACTAGAGTACTGGTGAAAGACTTATGATGAACCATTTCTTGCATATCCTCTGCCCCCTTCCAAGTCATCCTGATTTAATCCCTCCGTCTAGGTGTATAAGGGCATGGTTAATACTTAAATAGTATAGCCAACAGTTGACTATAAGAAAGTGCCATGTCATTTGTAGCCAACATGTATAACAATGGATACTCAAAAACTAATTCTTGAAGATCATTTCTTGCAAAGCACAATAAGAGTTATTTCTTCACAAGTTTTGGATGCAGGTTGAACAGTTGAACGCTTTTGTTTGCAAAAGATACTTTTTTATCTATTGCACCCGGATATTTGTGAGCTCTAGAGATGAAATAATATCCGAACAAACCTATCGATACCCGTTACACATGAGATGACCCCCACGTCCTTTGTCAAAATAAACGACTCCCCGATCAATGCATTTCACTCTTCCGTGCAACGCACGGGCACCTTACTATAGATTAGTATGACGAAAAATTGAACTAACATTATATATAGTACGATAAATGATGATGCATGTCACCTAAAATTATATCATTGAAAACTATGTTCAAATACGAATCCAACGATATTGTTTTTGTTGACATGCACTAACATTTTGTCAGTTAAATCTTCAGTCAAATTCAATGGGGGATAAACCACGACCGATGTAGTACTAGTGTAGAGGGCGGCGCTACACGGGAGTCTCACCCCGCTCGTGGCGCGACAGTAAAGCCGTCATACCACAAAACCAAACCACTCCCAGTAATAACTGGCCTGGTAAAATAAACGGACAAGCAACCATCACATCCCTTCGTCTTTTTTGCATTTCATCTCTCTGCATTTACTTTCTCCGATTCATCTCGCACACTCGATCCCTAGCTACTACTCCTAGTATCCCTAGCTACTACTCCTAGGGGCAGTTCTTTTGGCGGCTTCCCCAACTTTTCCCGTAAGACTAGTCACAGTGGAGAGTAACATTAAGGCGCCTCACTCATTTATTTGGGCTTCTAAACTACTACTAGTAGTACCTCCGTTGTAACACCCCAAAATTTTGACCTTGTTTTAATAATTAAAATTTTGCCAAGATATTAATTTTTTCTGGATTTATCTTTGATTTCAGGACCCATCTCCTCTTTAGTATTGTGGGTTTTTACCTCAAGTGGAAACTTTCCAAAAATGTTATTGGACTTGTGTACTCTCTAAATAAAACAATCCTTTATCAGTGGATTTATTTGCATAATTGTTTTTCCGAGCTTTATCCTTTTAAAGTGATTTTTCATAAATTTGGAGCCTCTTTTGCACTGCAACCATTTGATAAATGCATTTAAAATTTTCACCAAAATTTTGGGATGTCATGTGATGTTTCCACATCACCTTTATGTAAAAATATCCTTTGGTTATTGGAGATTTTGAGCTCTACATCAACTTTTCAAATCTGGTCCAGTAGGTATTTTTGCACTACAACCTATTTAAATATTCCTCTAAAAATTCTTCCAAGTGTTTGGAGATGTCAGTAGATGCATATGATTCAACTTTATGCAAAAACCCATTGGTGTTCTTTGAAAAATTTGAGAAAATCATCCTCATCTTCATTCTGGTCCAGCTTAGTGATTTGTACTGCAACCCTAGATTATCTTGCTCTAGTAGCCATGAGCTTTTTCCTACTTATAGACCACCCTGCAAAACCCTTAAGTCCAGGAGAGTGGACCCATTGGAGGGTTTTAAGTGCATGCAATAAGGCCTTTTTCTTTCTGTCCAAAGCTGAAGGTTTGCAAAACCTGCACTAGCAAGTTTCTGGTTTTGCCCAGATGATCTTGCCATCATCACCTACATCTAGGGAGACCCTGATCTGGAGATTTTGGCCACTACAAGAGTTGTCTAGAAGCCCTTGTCATTTTGTCAAACACTTGGTGTGCATAGTCAGTTTTCACATGAGTTTTAGTTTGCATCGTGTACTTAATCCACTGACCCAGTAACCTTGTCCACTAAGATCCTAGCTACTCCTAACCTAGGTCTGCTAATTGCCAGTCTCACCCAAGCCCTGTGGCACGCTTTGGCATTTTGCCGAACAGTTGGCGTGCATGCTCTGGGCGCGCCCAGAGCGCACGTTTTGCACGCGCGTGCACCGAGCCGCCGCGTCTCGCTGCCGCCCACCCCCGCGCTCGTGCTGACCCTTCCCGCTCCCAGTCGACGTGCCCTGACCCCTCCCTCGCCGCAGAGCCCCCCCGGCCCCCTCCTGGCACCCTACAGCGCCGCCACCTCAAGTCGCCACTGCCACCCCGACAACCTCTGCCCTGGACGACGCCGCCCGAGCCACACCAGCGCGCCAGCTGCCCCTTGGAGCAGCTCAAGCTTATCCTGAAGCACGTCCGCTAGCGCCCGTCGCGGCCACGCGCCCCCAACTACAGAATGGCGGTTCGCCGGCGATCCTATCCACGGCCGCCGCGGAACCGACCTCGAACGCCTATATAAGGGGATCCCGAGCTCGACCAAGCACTCAGGCAACCTCGTTCTATCCCCCTAGTGCCCCCAACACCCAGCAATCGACGTTGGGAAGCTTTCTTCCCCGTCTCCGATCAGTTCGGTCGCCGCCACAATCCAGTGCAGTGCGACGCAACCAGGGCCTCCGCCACCCATCCAACGCCACCGTCCGACTCCCCCCGACTGTGCGGAGTCGCCCAGCCTCTAAGCTTCGATCGGGAGCCATCACAGCCCAAATCCCCAATCATGCCCGAAGCCTCCGCCGCCGCGAAGCTCGCCGCCGACGATCCCCTCCGTCCCCGGGGCCCTTTCGACTACCGGAAGAATCGTCCTGGAGCAGCGGATCCTTCCTCACCCTCGGATGGCTCCTAGGAGCCGCCGTTCGCCGGCGTCGATCGCCGGAGCCCCCGCCTCGGCTCGAACAGAGGAGGAAGAAGACGGGGGACTAGTCAAACCTGACCAGTGGGCTCGCTGGACCCACTGTCAGTGACCTAGCCCTGCCACCACGTGTTTAAGTGGACGCGTAAACCCCTGAAGTACGTCTCCTCTGCTTCGAAAATGTATTTTCCCCCGAAATGTTTTCTTTTTCTGGTTTTTATTAAAAACAGAACATTGACTAAACTTTGACTGGCTATAACTTTTTAAATATAAGTCCAAATGACTTGATTCTTTTTCCGTTGTTTCTCAAATTTTGTCTAGTTTATTTCATATTTATTTGAAAAATTTCCAGACAACTTTTTTGTACTGTTTTAAAATTATGTATTAATATAAATTTCCTCAAAATAGGATTTTTGAAGAAGGAAAGCAACTTTCAAAAAGTGCACCCCCTTGCATACTCTTGAAGGCAAGCATTCTGAACCCTGGCATAATATTTTTGTGTGTTGTTTGGTACGGTTACAACACCACCTTGACATGGAGCATTCGTTATTTTATGTGACGATACGATCATACGCGTGAGTGCATAATGAGATTCTTTGCTGTTAGTAATGGATATGCCGGTGATAGTAATCATCCTCGTGAGCTTTTCATGCATACCGGAAGGAAGCCGGGAAAGTCGCTGTCTTGGGTAGACACGAGCTTGTCCCTAGTTCCTCATCGAGACGAGTGTGTCCGGTATGGCATGATGAGGTATGATGAGCGGTGATTCTGTCTGTTAGTTGAAATATATTTGTTATGCAAATCATACAGGGAATACTTGGACCTCCTGAGTCGGCCGTAGATCGAGTCTTGTTCCAGTAACCCCCATACTTGTTTCGTACTACCACTTGTCCCTGCCGCAGGTAGGGAACGGTTCAGTAAGTTGTCAACCCCTTCCTAGCACACACCGTACAGAGAGCCCATGGTGGAAGATACCGGATGCATCCGGTAGGCATGCCACCTGGTCCGGGGGCATGGGTGTCTTCGGTTGGGACCGAGAGGGGGGCACCCCTTAGAGCGCGTGATATAAATTTGATCCCGTGCTAAGTCGAGGTTGTAGCCTCCCCACTTAGAGTTTTGCTTGACAGGTGCCATGGGTGATTCCAGACGCCGGTAAGTTAAGCTGGTGTGTGCGGGTCAGGTGTGTTTTCAATTAATAGACCGTAGGCGGAATTAGTCCCGATGGACAAAATAAATCCGTTACTCGTGGTTAAAGAGTACACCCTCTGCAGAGGTTAAACCTATTCGTATAGCCATGTCCATGGGTAAGGACTACAGTCTGAGATGGGTCTAATGTCGGTCTTAGTGTTGATCTTAGTGTCGGTCATAGTGTCGGTCTTCGGAGGAGAAACGGATAAACCAGAACATTGATTATGACCTGTGACATATGAGGATTATGATTATTATTATTGTGGACTAACCATTTACATTATTTGAATTATTGAGTATCCCTGGGACGGTTCTACCTCCTGGATATTCACTGTGATTATTCTCGTATAAGCCCTTTATGTGGTGTCGCTCAGACGCCCGACTGCGGCATGCTTGTTATTTATTTATTCTTTATAAGCCCTTTATGTGGTGTCCTTCAGACGCCCGACTGTGGCATGCTTGTTATTTCTTTTATTTATAAGCCCTTTATGTGGTGTCGCTCAGACGCCCGACTGAGGCATGATTTATCTTATTATCCTTTCGAGGCGTCGCTTCAGACACTCGATCGGTGCATTCTATTTCTACTCCCGTATTGCATATTCATATTTTATATGAACGACCTGCATGCGTGCATCATGGATTTTGTTTATTTCGTGACTGACGTTATGATCATAGAATATTTCGAAGCATGATTATCCCTTGTTGTATTATACCCGTGTTCATAATATTTGCGAGTACATTCAAAAGTACTCACTGGCTCGTCCCTGGCTATTGTCTTGGCCAGATTTCTCGCTTGGAGAGGAGCGTTGCGATGACAGCCCCGGAATCTACGCAATGATGGTAGCAGCCTCGCGAAGATAGGAGTTATCCTGGTCAGCTGTTCCTGTGGGAAATGGAGTCCCATAGACGCAGACGAACCACAAACCGCTTCCGCCATCAGCCACTAGAAACCAATTGTTGTACTCATAGGCCACAATGGTCTTGTACTACATATTTTTGTACTTTGCTTGGAATTTCTGTATCGAGTTGGTGCCTCATCAGCTAACAGTAATCCTGGGGCAGGTGAGCACCAGGGCCATTTTCTGGGAAATTAATATCCCGAAAACCGGTCGTGACAAACTTGGTATCAGAGCCAGGCTGACCATTGGCTAATCCTATCTTAGCCAGGTCAATAAACCTAGGTTAACCTACCCACCAGACCTTAACCTAACCCCAGCCAAGCTTCTCGTATAAGGTAGCCACACAGTGACCCCGACGCTTTTGGCAGTCGGTGCCCAGCCTATCAGCCTAGCCTGTCGATCACGCGCCAGTGACCGACACCTATTTTGTCTCATTCGCAAGCGTGCGAAGGAAGGCTCCGTCCCCTTTTCTATAAAAAGGGCACGCTAGCCTCAACACAGCACAACACAGCCTCTTCTCCCAAACCGAGCTACGATGCCTGGACCCATCGTGCACAATGAGACCACAGCAACCAACCTTGGAGGTTTTGTGACCGTGCTCGCAAACCTCACCCGCCGTGCCTATGCATTAGAAGAGCCCCCTGAATATGTTGTATACCAAGGACCCATGAGCGGTGAGAGCCGTCAATTCTGCGCCACTGTGCACATCTATGGTAGGGGACTATCACCAGAACGCCCCTACAGATTCACTGGAAGGACAACTTCCTTTGAGCCACAAGCCATCCAGCTAGCTGCTCGAGAAGCTATAGTTCAACTCCGGCACTTGTCGCCTAGAGTTAACTGTTGCTCGTTCTACTACTACCCCAGCCGTGACGGGTATGGTAGGCCGCCCCAGGTTGCCAACGGAGATCACGAGACGGATCCTGCATTGTTGCATCTGGTGCGCTATGTAAGCGCACTAGAGGAACTATTCGATCAGATCACCCTTGATCTGATCGCAGCTCGTGGAGAACTGGTTCGCCGAGCCCCGGCAAGAGGAGAAGATGAGCCCGAAGCCGACAACCCAGTCGTGATGTTCGGACACCCGATCGAGCCCCTGAGGTCTGCCCCAGCCATCGACCAAAATACTTTGGTGTCCCCAGAAGTGCTTCGTCGCCTTTTGGGAACACGCTCCAACGGGATTGTGGCTAACAACCCCCGCGATGGTCATCATCGCTACCCCGACCCTGCAGCCCTTCAACCTCATCCAGCTAATCCCGACGGTGAAAACCGTGGAGAAGCCTCGACATCCACAAGGCAAAACCGTTTAGATATTAACAAAGTAGACTAAGTCGCTCGAGTAGTACCGAGCCTCAGTGTTTCTACGCCTTGTAATTGTGTGATCCTGTATCACCATTATTAAATGATGTCTGCTTGAGCGCCCCTATTTTAAATAGTAGCCATGCATAGGTACATTAGCGTACAGTTGCATTTTCAAATTCCGGGCGCAGCTACCAAAAACCACCCCGACGGCGCCCACAGCAATGTGTCACATTTATGAGATATGTGTATCTGTGGCATTGTCCCCGGCCCCAAGAGCAAAACCGACAGACTAGTTACCTTCACCACGGTAGATAACCCAGCCCTCATGCTTTATAAAAGGCCACCTCGTGACCTTGCCAAGTACCCCTCACCTTGGGCACAACACTCACAGCCATTTCTTTGCCATGCCGACCCCCAGTATTTATCTGAGGACTCCAGACACAACCCCGGGTAGTTTTGTCAAAATATTGTGGGACTCTACCTGCAGTACCATGAGTGCTATCCATCCACCCTAGTACGAGTTGCTCAAATCGAGGATCACCCCATCCACCTCGAAATATTGGGCAGTGGTGCACATCCCTCCCGCAAACCCAAACCAAGACCCAACGGAAGTCTCCTTCGTGGGGAAATCCATGCCGACTCCGCATATGGCCATAGAAGTTGCTGCATACGAAGCGCTGGCTCGTCTTGGATTCGCGGTACCCTATGCCAGCGAACGAGGGTATTATTACTTTCCAAGTCGTGCAGCATCCGGAGAAGTAGCATCTTTTCCCGGTGGACGAATTGAGAGAGATCCAGTACTGGCCAACCTTGCCCAGTATGTTATCGCTCAGGAACGCTTGACTCAGCGGGTAATGGGTTATCTCCAGAGCCTCGCTGATCTAAATCCTCAGATCGCTATTGGCAGACCACTCAGGCCCGACCAGGAGAGACACATCCATCGACTAGTCAATCCGCTTCCCCCGATAGAAGAGGAGTGTGCCCCAGTACCAGAGACGTTTTCTCAGGACCCTGTCCATTTACCGTTTTCATTGTAGGCGGCACCGCTATCTTTATCATCCCAGCATTTTTTTATGTGTTGCAACTTGTGCGTGGTATCCTAAATTTGTGCGACGGATCAAATATTTGGTTTCAGTTATGTGAGTAGTTTTACTGCTGTTAATTTTGATTTAACTAATTTTCACTCACGATAAATTTTCAAGAGAGATTTCTTTCCCTGAGTTGCTGCAGCGTATACCTCTTCACGACATAGATTTTATTCACGCAGCACCATAACAGCAGACTCACAACCACTCGACCTCGTGCACTAATTACAAATCCTCGTACACATTTTGCACCTAACTGTTCACACCCGAGCACACCATAGTCTCAGTAGGAGAGATTTGTGGGTAACTATTCAGGTGCAAGTGGCCTCCAACACACTGACAGCAGTTAGCACTCGATGCCACACTTAATCCTCGTGATCACCGCCGCCGCGGAGAGCCAACACTCGAGCGGCAGCATCACGACGATCATCAAGGATCATCGCGCACAGGAGCACGGAGAACCCCAGCAACGTCGCCAAACCTCCGCACATCAGGACCACGTACCAGTCCGGCATCACCTCCGCCATTAGAGCCCCGTCTCGAGCTCCTGCAAACAGAAATGGAGGAGAATGAAGGAGAAGAGGAAGCGAGGCCAGGTGTGAGGGAGAAGAAAGGAGCACCGCGGTCATTTTATAGCTCGAGATCGGTGTACGGTGGGCGAGGTCCACCAGCGCCGCTCGTCGCTCGATCGCCGGTGTTCGGAGGCGAATCCGCGAGCAGTGCCGACAGTGCACTGGCCCGCGAGGTGAGTGCACGCTGCACCGGCAGCTAGCACACCGCGCACTACTGCAGTACGGCCTAGATGCCCTACGCGCTAGACGTCGCCGGTGGAGAAAGCGCGGGAAAGCCCGCGAGACAGAGCAAGAAGAGAGAGCCAGAGGTAGAAGAAGAGGCCGACAGTGGGCCCCGGGTCCACCTGTCAGCCAGAGAGAGCACTGTGCTCTCGGGTACGACCAGCGTATTTTAGTAATTTAGATTTTATTCTAAATTACTGTATCCACGTAGAAATATCTCGTTTTCCCCAACCATGGATTTTTCCACGCAACGCCAGATTACCACACTGTAGTTTTACATCACTTATTGCCCCTTACTGTAGATACATTGTTATTGCATAAGTAGGATGTTTTTTTTGGTAAGAGCGATGTTTGTTCAAAACAGCTTTTAACAAATCTCGAGGACGAGATTTTTTCTTAAGGGAGGCAGTGTTGTAACACCCCAAAATTTTGACCTTGTTTTAATAATTAAAATTTTGCCAAGAAAATAAATTTTTCTGGATTTATCTTTGATTTCAGGACCCATCTCCTCTTTAATATTGTGGGTTTTTACCTCAAGTGGAAACTTTCCAAAAATGTTATTGGACTTGTATACTCTCTTAATAAAATAATCCTTTATCAGTGGATTTATTTGCATAATAGTTTTTCCGAGCTTTATCCTTTTAAAGTGATTTTTCATAAATTTGGAGCCTCTTTTGCACTGCAACCATTTGATAAATGCATTTAAAATTTTCACCAAAATTTGGGGATGTCATGTGATGTTTCCACATCACCTTTATGCAAAAATATCCTTTGGTTATTGGAGATTTTGAGCTCTACATCAACTTTTCAAATCTGGTCCAGTTGGTATTTTTGCACTACAACCTATTTAAATATTCCTCTAAAAATTCTTCCAAGTGTTTGGAGATGTCAGTAGATGCATATGATTCAACTTTATGCAAAAACCCATTGGTGTTCTTTGAAAAATTTGAGAAAATCATCCTCATCTTCATTCTGGTCCAGCTTAGTGATTTGTACTGCAACCCTAGATTATCTTGCTCTAGTAGCCATGAGCTTTTTCCTACTTATAGACCACCCTGCAAAACCCTCAAGTCCAGGAGAGTCGACCCATTCGAGGGTTTTAAGTGCATGCAATAAGGCCTTTTTCTTTCTGTCCAAAGCTGAAGGTTTGCAAAACTTGCACTAGCAAGTTTCTGGTTTTGCCCAGAAGATCTTGCCATCATCACCTACATCTAGGGAGAACCTGATCTGGAGATTTTGGCCACTACAAGAGTTGTCTAGAAGCCCTTGTCATTTTGTCAAACACTTGGTGTGCATAGTCAGTTTTGACATGATTTTTAGTTTGCACTGTGTACTTAATCCTCTGACCCAGTAACCTTGTCCACTAAGATCCTAGCTACTCCTAATCTAGGTCTACTAATTGCCAGCCTCACCCAAGCCCTGTGGCACGCTTTGGCATTTTGCCGAACAGTTGGCGTGCACGCTCTGGGCGCGCCCAGAGCGCACGTTTTGCACGCGCGTGCACCGAGCCGCCGCGTCTCGCTGCCGCCCAACCCCGCGCTCGTGCTGACCCTTCCCGCTCGCAGCCGACGTGCCCCGATCCCTCCCTCACCGCAGAGCCGCCCCGGCTGCCTCCTGGCGCCCTACAGCGCCGCCACCGCAAGCCGCCACCGCCACCCCGACAACCTCTGCCCTGGACGGCGCCGCCCGAGCCACACCAGCGCGCCAGCTGCCGCCTGGAGCAGCTCAAGCTTATCCTGAAGCACGTCCGCTAGCGCCCGTCGCCTCCACGCGCCCCCAACTTCAGAATGGCGGTTCGCCGGTGATCCTATCCACGGCCGCCGCGGAACCGACCTCGAACGCCTATATAAGGGGACCCCGAGCTCGACCAAGCACTCAGGCAACCTCGTTCTATCCCCCTAGTGCCCCCAACACCCAGCAATCGACGTTGGGAAGCTTTCTTCCCCGTCTCCGATCAGTTCGGTCGCCGCCACAATCCAGTGCAGTGCAACACAACCAGGGCCTCCCCCACCCATCCAACGTTACCGTCCGACTCCCCCCGACTGTGCGGAGTCACCCAGCCTCTAAGCTTCGATCGAGAGCCACCACAGCCCAAATCCCCAATAAGGCCTGAAGCCTCCGCCGCCGCGAAGCTCGCCGCCGACGATCCCCTCCGTCCCCGGGGCCCTTTCGACTACCAGAAGGATCGCCCTGGAGGGGCGGATCCTTCCCCACCCTCGGATGGCTCCTAGGAGCCGCCGTTCGCGGGCGCCGATCGCCGGAGCCCCCGCCTTGGCTCGGACAGAGGAGGAAGAAGGCGGGGGACTAGTCAAATCTGACCAGTGGGCCCGCTGGACCCACTGTCAGTTACCCAGCCCCGCCACCACGTGTTTAAGTGGACGCGTAAACCCCTGAAGTACGTCTCCTCTGCTTCGAAAACGTATTTTCCCCCGAAACGTTTTCTTTTTCTGGTTTTTTATTAAAAACAGAACATTGACTAAACTTTGACTGGCTATAACTTTTTAAATATAAGTCCAAATGACTTGATTCTTTTTCCGTTGTTTCTCAAATTTTGTCTAGTTTATTTTCATATTTATTTGAAAATTTTCTAGACACCTTTTTTGTACTGTTTCAAAATTATGTGTTAATATAAATTTCCTCAAAATAGGATTTTTGAAGAAGGAAAGCAACTTTCAAAAAGTGCACCCCCTTGCATACTCTTGAAGGCAAGCATTCTGAACCCTGGCATAATATTTTTGTGTGTTGTTTGGTACGGTTACAACACCACCTTGACATGGAGCATTCGTTATTTTATGTGACGATACGATCATACGCGTGAGTGCATAATGAGATTCTTTGCTGTTAGTAATGGATATGCCGGTGATAGTAATCATCCTCGTGAGATTTTCATGCATACCGGAAGGAAGCCGGGAAAGTCGCTGTCTTGGGTAGACACGAGGTTGTCCCTAGTTCCTCGTCGAGATGAGTGTGTCCGGTATGGCATGATGAGGTATGATGAGCGGTGATTCTGTCTGTTAGTTGAAATATATTTGTTATGCAAATCATACAGGGAATACTTGGACCTCCTGAGTCGGCCGTAGATCGAGTCTTGTTCCAGTAACCCCCATACTTGTTTTGTACTACCACTTGTCCCTGCCGCAGGTAGGGAACGATTCAGTAAGTTGTCAACCCCTTCCTAGAACACACCGTACAGAGCCATGGTGGAAGATACCGGATGCATCCGGTAGGCATGCCACCTGGTCCAGGGGCATGGGTGTTTCCGGTTGGGACCGAGAGGGGGGCACCCCTTAGAGCGCGCGATATAAATTTGATCCCATGCTAAGTCGAGGTTGTAGCCTCCCCACTTAGAGTTTTGCTTGACAGGTGTCGTGGGTGATTCCAGACGCCGGTAAGTTAAGCTTGTGTGTGCGGGTCAGGTGTGTTTTCAATTAATAGACCGTAGGCGGAATTAGTCCCGATGGACTAAATAAATCCGTTACTCGTGGTTAAAGAGTACACCCTCTGCAGAGGTTAAACCTATTCGTATAGCCATGTCCATGGGTAAGGACTACAGTCTGAGATGGGTCTAATGTCGGTCTTAGTGTTGATCTTAGTGTCGGTCATAGTGTCGGTCTTCAGAGGAGAAATGGCTAAACCAAAACATTGATTATGACCTGTGACATATGAGGATTATGATTATTATTATTGTGGACTAACCATTTACATTATTTGAATTATTGAGTATCCCTGGGACGGTTCTACCTCCTGGATATTCACTGTGATTATTCTCGTATAAGCCCTTTATGTGGTGTCGCTCAGACGCCCGACTGCGGCATGCTTGTTATTTATTTATTCTTTATAAGCCCTTTATGTGGTGTCGTTCAGACGCCCGACTGTGGCATGCTTGTTATTTCTTTTATTTATAAGCCCTTTATGTGGTGTCGCTCAGATGCCCGACTGAGGCATGATTTATCTTATTATCCTTTCGAGGCGTCGCTTCAGACACTCGATCGGTGCATTCTATTTCTACTCCCATATTGCATATTCATATTTTATATGAACGACCTGCATGCGTGCATCATGGATTTTGTTTATTTTGTGACTGACGTTATGATCATAGAATATTTCGGAGCATGATTATCCCTTGTTGTATTATACCCGTGTTCATAATGTTTGCGAGTACATTCAAAAGTACTCACTGGCTCGTCCCTGGCTATTGTCTTGGCCAGATTTCTCGCTTGGAGAGGAGCGTTGCGATGACAGCCCCGGAATCTACGCAATGATGGTAGCAACCTCGCGAAGATAGGAGTTATCCTGGTCAGCTGTTCCTGTGGGAAATGGAGTCCCATAGACGCAGATGAACCACAAACCGCTTCCGCCATCAGCCACTAGAAACCAATTGTTGTACTCATAGGCCACAATGGTCTTGTACTACATATTTTCGTACTTTGCTTGGAATTTCTGTATCGAGTTGGTGCCTCATCAGATAACAGTAATCCTGGGGCTGGTGAGCACCAGGGCCATTTTCTGGGAAATTAATATCCCGAAAACCGGTCGTGACATCCGTCTTGGTTTATTCCTCACCATTGTAATTTGTGCTAAATTTTGACCAAAGATTTAACTGATAAAATATTAGTGCATGTGACATGCACTAACATTTCATTAGTTAAATTTATGATCAAAATTTGACACAGATTACAATGGGGACCAATAAACCAGGACGGAGGTAGTAGTTATGGGATTACTAATCTAGAAGCCTAAAAGAACTGGCCCCTGGTACTCCTACTAGTAGTAGTACTCAAGTTGGAATTCAAATTGCACGGCACAACTTGTTAGGCAAAAAATTCGATACAGGGTGTAGGAAGCGGTTTGGGAATTTGCATGCCTTTCCAGCCAGTGAGATACTCCGTACAAAGTACGACAGAGAAATAACCACACAGAAGGAAGCTAAAAGTAAACAATCAAACGAGCATTTTTGCATTTGTTTTGCATTGAATCATTTCACAAGCTTGACTCGTGCTGTTTTTCTACTTTTACAAAAACCGCATCGTAATGTTAAAACGTGCATTTGCACGTACAGAAGTAATAGTAGTACTCCCTCCGTCTAGGTGTATAAGTCTTCCCTCCTTCTTGGCCACGGTGCACAACCAAAGATGACTTATTGACCTGGACGGAGGGAGTAGCACAGTCTGCAAGCATATATCGAGAGAGACGTGTAGTGCGATAGTATATAGTAAAGTTTGTGCTATATGCACGTACTTGCAAAATGCGTACGAATACACAAGGTTTCCAAACTTTCCCTTTTACATACTTAATTAAGGACGCTAAAAATTCCTGAACGTTCGGGATTTATCATTTGCGTCCCAAAACTAATGAGATCGCCTTACGAAACAAAAATTATACTCCTCCTAAAAGCCACGGCGCTCGCAGGAGCGCTTGCGGCGCGCCACGAGTGCACTGGTGCGCGGCCATTTCCCAGCGCGCCGACACAACGCCTCTTCCTCAGCCTCGCAACTCGCGAGGTGCTGATTGGCGGCTTGCCGGCGGGCGAGCGCGATCTCACCGGTATGGTGATCCGGCGCCAACAGGTACTCCTCCTCACTGGAAGCGTGCACCCGGTCCACGTACCGCCAAGCGTAGATGAGGTGCTTGGGCCCGACTGCACTCAGGGCGTCGGCACGGGCGTCCTCCGCCACCCTCACGGCCCTCGCACAAGCCTTCTGCCAAAGAGCCAATTGCCCGACTCTCTCGGACGCAACATAGGCCTCCCAGGCAGCTTCTTCCGCGGTGCGCTTCTCTTCCTCGGCCTTCTTCTCCGCCTCTATTTTGGTGCGCTCTGCTGGAGGCAAAGCCTCCCACAAGGCAACATCCATTTCTTTCCAAAGCTCCTCAAGGCTGGGGGGCTCAGCGGGCGGCGCGGCGTTCTCCTCGTAGCGGGAAGCCGACGCGTCCTCAGGCGCGCATGCTGGCGAGATTGGGAACACCGACGCGTCCACCTCGACGCGTCGCGGCGAGGAGCGGAACGCCGACGCGTCCTACTCGACTAGTGGCGGCGAGGAACGGAACGGCGACGTGTCGCGTAGCGGCGAGGAGCGGAACACCGACGCGTCCTCCTCGACTAGTGGCGGCGAGGAACGGAACGGCGACGCGTCGCGTAGCGGCAAGGAGCAAAACACCGACGCGTCCTCCTCGACTAGTGGCGGCGAGGAACGGAACGGCGATGCGTGATCGTCCGCACGGTGCAGCGAGGGGCTCCTAGGGCTTGGGAGGGGCGATGCCATGGTGGTCGATGTGAGAGGGAGGGGGAGGAGATAGCGATGAATGTGAACATGAGGGGGAGGAGATAGCGATGTCGTGGGAGGCACAATATTTATAGCGAGCAATGGCACACCTACGTAAGATATGGATTGAGCTGCACTGACTTAACTGCAGGTCCAGTTGCGTCACTGACATGTGGGCCAGACCCCTGTTGGGCCCATATGTCAGTGACCCAATGCACCTGCAGCTATGTAACAGCTACGTGGGCATATTTGTTGGAGTAAATTACGGGGGAGCGAAGGGGTGGAAATATTGCTGGTCACAACGGATTGGACGAGCGTGGGGGGAGGAGAGTCATGCATGCAGATTTTTTCACACGGGGTGGAGTGGTGGGACCGCCGGAGGGAGAAGGAGAGTTTGGCAGGCATATTGTTTCCACACATGGAGAGGAAAAGATTTGGAGACGAACGGGCTTCCTGCAGGTATGGGGAATGGTGCATAATAAGTCATCTTGCATGCCGGGCTAGGTATAGCGTGGAGGAAGCGGAGCTTAGGTCTTGCATTGCCGGTCTCTACATAGGTATTTCTCTTCAGAATCCTGTAATTTTAGAGACTGATTGCGCTTTTGTGGTAGCGTTTCTTGCATCGAGGGACTATGACAGGTCTGCTATGCGTGACCTGAAGATCAAAGCGTTGAGCATCTCGAAGTTGATCAACAATCTTCAATTGTCAAAGATTAGCCATTCGGCCAATAAGGTGGCACACTTAATCGCTAAGTATAGCTTTGACAATAGATTAGATGGTATTCTTGTAAATAACATACCGCGCTGTGTGGTGAATATTGTATCGAATGAGTGTACTGGTGTGGCTGGTTAAGTAATATAAGGTGGTGTCCAAAAAAAAGTATAAATTTGGTCAAACACTTTGCAAACGGTTGACGGGAGTAAAAAGGACCAGAGGGACTATCATGCATGCGGAGTAGGCAAAAAAATTGCTTGTCTAAAAAAGGCAAAAAAAATTGCTCATTTATAGCCGGTCGAAGTCTCAAAGGGCGCGACCGCGCGAGGGAGGCGAAGGTCGTGGGAGGCGCGACGTTTGACGGAATTAAGTGAAGTTACATCCACGCGCCGGCATGGCATGCGAACAGGCAGAAGCTATACCGTCAGGCCTACGATATGGGTCTAGTAGACATGACATCTAGTGGGTCCCGCATAATTCTCGAGAACTCTGTGGGGGCTTGCAGCCGTTTATCCACCGGGCGAGCCAGCAACCCCACGCCGTTCGCACGCCCTACTCGTCCCCGTCTTCTACCGTACAACAGTTCGCTCCCAGTCGTCCCGTCCTTTCACATTAGTTCGCTCCCAGTTTTTTTTGCGGGGTACAACAGTTCAACTTCTCCTAACCCTCCTCCAAAATCCATGGCCTCCCAAATCTCCATGGTCGCCGTTGAGTACCAGGTTAGAGCCATCACCGGCGATCAGTTCATCGTCATCTACACACGTGGATCCGAGACGGTGAAAGCATGGCTTGCTCGATTCCTACGCATGTTCAACAGTTCATCGGATGAGTGGGTCGCTGGGCTAGATGTTGAGTACACCACAGTCCTGGGACGAGAGAAGGATCTAAAGGACGAAGAGAGGAAGAAGCCCGCCGTGATCCAGGTTTGTGTACATAACGTTTGCTTGGTCTACCACATATGCCATGCCGACGTTGAGTGCCAGGATTTTAAGAACTTCCTCAAGGACAAAAGAGTGAAATTCGTTACTGTGGGCTTTAAGAACGAGAGGGATGTCCTGCGTCGGATAGGTCTCGTTGTAGGCCAGCCCTTCGATCTCCAGAAGGCAAGCCTGGTGTCCTCCTCTCATCCTTTAATGCTGACCCTGGCAACAGCCATGGTTGATCCTTCGTATGCTAAACTGAAGAAACCTCATCACGAGTTTCATCATGCATGGGAGTCGAAGACATTAGATGAAGATCACATCCTGTACGCAGCAATGGATGCCTACCTTTGTTTAAATATCTACAAGGGTTGGATGAAGAAGCAGAGCCCAGTGTCCGGTTCAAGCAAAGAAGCATCGGCGAAGAGTAAGAGGAAGTGGGACGAGGACGAAGTCGAGGACGTGGACTCGAACTCCGAGTAGGTGGCAGTGCCGTCGCTCATGCTGGTTCTACTGCAGTGTAAAGCGGACTAGTTGCTTAGTTTATTTTCAAGGGTGTGTTGTGCTGAGGCCCCAACAGAACTATGTTTATGTTCTTTCTCGTTATTTGAACTCTTTAGTACGTACAGTAGTACTAGTACTATGTCTTACTACTGTTCTTCTTGCAGTTGGTACTACTGCTCGTATCTTCGTGTTCCTACTGTACTTAATACGTTCGTACTAGTAGTATAATTTGGGTCAGTCAATTTGTGAAAGAAGTTCGACGGAGCGAAGGAAGAAGACGGCAGAAGAGGTGGAAGAAGCCCTTCTAGCCATCCATGTTGCATCAAACGGCTCACATGAGTCGACTGACCCAAATTGCTCCTTCAGATTGCAGGATCCACGTGGCATTCAAGGTCTCAAAGGTAGATTCCGCGTCCGCATCCGGTTTGCGGGCTCAACGCGCGCGCGGCCGGCTTCTGCCGTGACAGCCACCATGCGCGCCTCCTCCGCGCGGGCGGAGACGACAATGACACACTAGTTCCCCCTCGCCGGCGTGCTGGAGCACGCGCTCGTCCTCCTCTTTGTACGCTGCGTGCATAGATGCGGCTCCACCAGCTGCTCGCGTGCTTGGTAGCGCGGCGGCATCGCGAGGAGGGACTGCAGACGACGTGAGCGGGCGAGCCTTCGGCTTCATGGCACAGCGATGGCGGCGACGCGGCGGTGATGGGCGAGAAATTGTTGGCTGGAGCAGGCGCGCGCCGGCATGCGCAACGGCGGCAGCGGCATATTGATGAGTGCGCGTGTGGGAGCTTACTTTAGTTTTATATATAAGGTTGGTCAAACTTAAAATAAAACCGTACTAGTACACGTAAACATTAGACTTAGGTAGCGCTTTTATTAGTTAGTACCACAACCACGATATGGAATCCTGTGCAAGCGCATGAACCGCGGCCGCGCGGTCGATCGAACGGTGCATCACCGTGTCGCGCTCGAAGGACATCCACCGAACCTTTTTGTGTGTGTGAAAACAATCCTCGAATATTACTCAACTTTTTTTCCTGTGAAAGTTCTTGACGCTGCAATATTTCCATATATTTGAATTTAGCTCCAGTTCGTGTTTATTTGGATTTGGACGTTTTAGGTGCGCCCTAGTTTTTTTTAATACTGATTTTGTGTGTGTGACTGAGAGAGAACGTGTGTATGTGTCCATATGTGTGTTGTGGCGGAAGGGAAATGTGGAGACGGTGTGCATGTGATACAGACATAGAGAGGTGTGAATGTGCAAATGATCATGCATGAGTGAGACATAGACAGATGCTGATACGTTGTGTATACATGAGAGAACGGTCTTCTAGTTTACTTGTGTGTGTGTGTGTGTGAGAGAGAGAGAGAGAGAGGGAGAGAGAGAGACAGAGAGAGGAGCATCCGTAACACAACAACCATCTCTCTCGATTCGTCCGTCCCTCGCACGGTCGCATGCAACACATGCATCAACGCGCACATTTTGACACCCTCACCCGGCCCCTGCCCACCTCAAGGCCCGCACAATCTCTTCGTGAATACCCATTTCTCTCCTTAGGTTTGTTTTCTCTCAATATCTGACACACACACACACACACAGAGACACACGCAGCACAACACACACACACACACTCCCCCGAGCACACAATTCATCCCCATCCAAGGTTATGCGGCGACCACTCTCGCTTGTGCTTCTTTGCATCCCAACATGCACAACCCCTCAATCTTCAAAGAGGGCATTGATCAGATCGAAGACGGCGACCACACCGCGCTAGAGAATGCGGGGTCATTTGGAAGCAGGGTGATGTGACGACGGCTGACTGACTCTGCCCCCACCCTCTCTCTCTCTTGCACAAAATTACCAATCCCTCTCTCCCCCGCACAAAATTGTCAATCCCTCAACCCACGAGATCCTTCCCCTCTCGTCCATGTTTTTCCATCTCTCTCATCAAACATGTTGTCTCTTCTCCTTCCACGTATACAGAATCCAGATGCACACGCATCTCATGTATATTACATGTATCCATCTTTCTCACAGACCTAACTTCTTCCTCTCTCTTTCTCTCTCTATCTCTCTCTCTGTCTCGTTAGGTTTGTCTCCTACTCTCTCGCCCACATACATACAATCTTTCCCGCCCTATTTGCTACATCTTCAAAAGCTCTCTCTGCACATTTCATTCACACATTGGGATATGTCAAAATGTTGCTTCTATAATGGCTGATGTAGAGTTATGGTTGTTTTTGTTGCATCCTACAAAGTAATAACTATGAAATGCATTTAGATTCTCATTTGACTAGGATTATGTGAGTTTGAGCATGTTGTGAAGTACTATAGACCTTGTATACATCTTGGGATTCGACAATGATTGTAACTATTGAATTGTATAGAGCATTACATTCGAAGTCAATAGCCTAATATATTTACTTCACAATTTCAAAAAATGATTAGTTCACTACAAACTAAGAAAACAAATGTGTACTCCCTCCGTTTTTATTTAAGTCCGCGTATTAGCATTGGTCAAAGTCAAGTTTTGTAAACTCTCAGAAAGCTTATAACAAAAAATATTAACATATACAATAACAAATAAATACCATTAGATTCATTATTGAATGTACTTTCACATCATACATATTTGTTATGGTAAATGTTTATATTTTTCTATAAACCTGGTCAAACTTTAGGAAGTTTGACTTCGGTCAAACCTAATATGCAGAGTTTACTACTACTACTCGCTAACTGCTTAGCCGAATCACTCAACACGCCACACGGGGAGTCCAGTGTCACAAAATTTTGAGGTCGGCGGGAAAATCTCCCGCGACCCTCATTCGAGCAGTGGGAAGTTACCATCATAGCCTTCGGAACAGGCCTACGGATGACGCTTGGTAGGGGCTGTTTTCGTAACTTCAGGTTCACCCTACCCAGCCAACCCCACCCCGGCACCCAGAGTAGTACACTTGAATACTCCCCATTTTCTATCCCCACCGCAAAATAGACTTCTCCATGGCACCGCAGCCTTCGTGCTCCTCCCCTTTACATCGTCGCACTCGTCCACCGCAGCGCATCTGCCTCATCGACGACCTCGTACGCCACACTGGAGCCGGTCCACCGTCGTCATCGTACACGGAGCCTCTTCCCCGGCATCGTCTTCCACGGTCTCGGATCGGCTTCCCGGAAGCCGACGCCAAGCGCAGAAGTACCACCGTCGTGGACAATGAACTGACTCCCGTTGCCGACCATGACTCACAGAGGCCGCCGCGATCATCGTTCTCCTCCTCAATTGGTAATGTGTGTATTGAATCACTTAGCAGTACATGTGCAGTTCCAATTTTGTTCATACCTACCCTTCAAATTTCCTGGGTGCTATTGTTCCCGTAAAAGTAATTGGTTATAGCCTCCATTGTCCAATAGAATATCAGCTTGTAATTGTGCGTCGCTCCTGTATCGCGCTGTGCTTGGGTAGGTTTTTCATCTGCAACCAGTAGTGTGGCAAATGATGGAAAGGTTTTTAGAACTAGCAAGATGCCCATGCATTGCACGCATCAAGATGCATTTGTATGAGTAGTTTATCTTGTGGGAGAAAAGGATGAACGAGGGAAGGCCTTATTTGCAAATCTGGAGAGGGGTATGGGTATCTTTTTGCAAAATTCCCATTTGTTTCCTTCATATCAGTCAGATATAAATCGGACGGCCTATATTGCAACAAAAAAAGTATAGAGAAAAAAAAGTAGACAGTAAAGGAAGTAGAGATAAATATTAAATATTAGATATAAAATAAATATAACAGTAGAGAAGAGAGTAGAGATAGCAGAGACGTCGGGAAAGGATCGTGTGCGCGTGGGAAAAAGCGGCCGGGCGTGCGCTAGTTTTGGCGCGCGGCGTCCGACGCGCTTTATAAAATCCAACGCCCTCCCACCGCTCTATGCCTTGCCACCGCTCTCTCCCCGCTCTGTGCCTCGCCACCACTCTCTCCCTGCTCTTTTTCGCCTCGCCGCCGCCGCGCCACCATGCCGCCGCGTCGCCGGGAAACTTGGGGATACCGCGGCGTCCGCGCGCGCCCCTCCGGCGGCTTCTCCGCCGAGATCCGGTTCCGCGGGATGCGCCTCGGCCTCGGCAATTTCGACACCGCCAATGAGGCCGCCCGCGCGTATGACGCGGCGGTGTGGCGCCTCCGGTGGCCTCATAGAACATTGAACTTCCCCAATGTGCCGACGCGGGAGCGGGCGCAGGAGATCGCACCTCTGCCGCGGCTTAGCACCGACGAGGATCGTCGCGACAACCGGAGGCGGGAGCACCGTCTCGGCATCGCCGAGATGGACGAGGAAGCCATGGCGTTGTGGCGCCAACACTTCCCGCAGGACATCATCAAAGAGCGCGAGTTCTATGCGCAAAGGAGGGCCGAGAGGGATAAGAGGAGGGCAGAGCGAGCCGCCTATCGCGAGGACAAGCGTAGGCGAAAAGCGGACGCTCAATTCAACATGAGGCTAGGAGCAGCGTCGCCCTGGGAATCCAACGATGATCGGTATCTTCACGCCTACAGTCAGACGTCGGAGGAGGACATCACCGAGGAGGAGTCGGACGACGAGGATTAGTTGAATTATCTTTTTTTATCTATCTATGATGAGAACTATCCTCTACTCTCTCGTACCTACTTCTCGATCTCAGCACTATAAACGCTTTTTTAAAGCGTCGCGTGTTGCGATTCTGTTGGAGATGCTCTAACATGGCAGACGAGTGCTTTAATGTTGCCCACAAGATGCGCGAGTATTGCTAGTAGTATATTTTTCTTGCCATGTTGAGATTTTAAAACCACGAGTGCGAACATGCAGAGGAGCAATGAAGACCAAACACGGGATATTCGGGACATCTTCAAGGAGCGTGGCAAGTTAAAGAGGAGCTGCACCGAACCTGTAAAACGAGCTTTGGTAAGTAACACCCTTTCAATTACTTTCGTGTAGCCTCGTGTTCTTCGATGTGTATATGTTGTAGTTTT
This sequence comes from Triticum aestivum, assembly GCF_018294505.1. Taxonomy (NCBI): domain Eukaryota; kingdom Viridiplantae; phylum Streptophyta; class Magnoliopsida; order Poales; family Poaceae; genus Triticum; species Triticum aestivum. The sequence goes on along the minus strand of NC_057811.1, from coordinate 93,184,085 downwards.
TGTTTCTCTTAAGCGTGGTGTTCTTCGATGTGTAATAAGAAGAGTCTTAATCGTCCTAATGCTTTCGTTTTTAGCTTGATGTAGGAAGTGGGTGTTCTCACCTTGTAGTCTATTTTTTTCCTTTTGAATTCACTTCTCCGAGTTCTGTTTATCTGGCTTCTACTAAATGGATCTAGGTTGCTCTGAGTATTGATCTAAAAAAGAAGTAACTTCCTGTCTGGATGCAGTTCCTGCGAGGAGGGAAGTATGGTCAACCTCGAGATCATGTTTCCAAAATGAGGCTGGATTACACACAAGGTGCCAGTTCCCTAATGATGCTGGATTAGACACAAGGTGCAAATTCCCAGATGATGCTGGATTACACACAAGCCAGGTGGAGTCGTCAGCTGTTTGTGTCCTCGTGGCATTAGTAAAGGCTGAAAGAAAGTGTGTAGCAGCCCTTGAGAATGTAGCTGAGTTCCTGAAGAAGCGAAAAGAGCAATCAGATGCTCTCTTCACCCAAGCCAAAGAAGAGATGGAAGAAGCCAGAGATAAGCCAGCAGAGGCAGAGCAGGCTAGGCGTCTCCTGCTATCTAAAAATGTTGTCAATACAAAATTTCCTTCATAATAGCTAGGTTCAAATGTTTATCCAGTCAGCATGCCTGTTGTGATGTCCGTGCATCTACTGATGTGGCACGAAATGTTTTTTTTGGGTCATGTAATAACAGCAAATACTTTCCAAACAATAACAGACGAAGCATTGGACATGATATAGTTCACGCGCAAGCCCGACATTCCAAGTTCAACTTGCACATCAAACTCATGTTCACAGATATTTGCACATTCATACATAATGTCCACAACCATGATTCACTTCAAAGCCAAAAAAATGTGAGGAGAGTTATAAATAAAGAAAATCCTCTACTAGTTCCTGCTACCAGTGCGAGCACAACAAGTGAAGACCATGCATAAATTAATTATATTTTAGTCATTTTTTGTGTTCTGAAATGCCTGCCGGCTCGTGGAAGGACGTGTTGCCAGCACACACACGGATTCAATGAAGGCAGGCGGGGCAGTCTTAAGCTGGTTGCACGCGGCGAGGAGGCGTGCTCAGCCGGGCCTACAGCGAGGGCGGCCCTCTTGGCCGGCGCGCTGGTTCAATGCCTGCGCTATGAGAGGTCGCGTCCGTGTCAGAGCAATCACTCCCTCCAGTCCTTTTTTGTTTGGGTATAACAAAATCTCGTTTTCCATTCACATTTTACAACTAAAATTCGTGGACAAACTTTGACCCAAAGTACGATGGGGACTAGTAAACCAGAATGGAGGTAGTAGTTTTTTTAATCAAAGAAGGGTTTCCCCTTCCGATTTTCATTACTGAAAACCAGCATCTAAATCTAAGCCATAGTATTTGCCCTAGAACTAGCAGGTTCAACATCTCGCAACATAAACCCATACAACCTCCATCGCAAAAAAAACCCATACAACCATATGCCAAGGAGGTACGTAGTACTATGAATTACATTTTCGCTCCATACCAATCGTTCTAAAAACTACTTACTACTTATAATGCGCCATTGAAAATCGGAACTCTTAACCCGTCTAAAAAAACGATATTTTAAACGTGGCTACTCGATCTGTGGTAACTGGCGAGCCACCGCGCTCCAAGTGGTTCACCTGTGGTCCCGACCATCAACTCCTACGGATCAAATTATCACGCGAGCTGACTATTCCTACAAAGGTGCTCCACCACGTACCCGGTACCCACGAATGCAGCAATCATGCACCTAGGGTTTTAGGGTTTATTTGTTAACGTCGCCTTTACGTAACACTCATGTGTGCGAGACAACGAGAGGCCGACTGCGTGCGTGCGCCTCTTCTCTTCGTATATGTACTCCACCGTTTGTCTGGTGTCCAAAAAATTATAATAACTACTAGCAATTTGCCAATGCGTTGCCACACGATCAAAGTAGATTAATACATATTCACCGATTTGATAGAAAAAAAGTCTAGTTTTGAAATACGTATATCACTAACAATGTGTTATGTTTCACTCGAAGTATATTCCTTTGGCGGTTTTGATGAGATAAGGGAGGAATGTTGTTGGTTTCAAGATTCAAGAAGTGGTATATGTCTAATTTCTACTCTTACTAGCAAGATGCCCGTGCATTGCACGGAACATCAAGATCTTGTGGGAGAAAAGGATGAACGAGGGAAGGCCTTATGTGCAAATGTGGTGAAGAGTGCGGGTAAATTGCCATATTTTCAATCCTATCCGTCAGATATAAATCAGACGACCTACATTGCAGGATGGCAGGCCCACCATCATCACCAACTCTATTTTTTTATCCCTACTCTTATAAAAAGCATTGTCGGTGATGATCGTGTGCCTGCCATCCTGCAATATAGGCCGTCCGATCTATTGTCGGTGATGATCGTATCCCTACTCTATTTTTTTATCCCTACTCTTATAAAAAGAATTGTCGGAGACGGATAGGAAGGAAACTATGGCAATTTTTCAAAAAGATACCCACACCCCTCTCCACATTTGCAAATAAGCCCTTCCCTTGTTCATCCTTTTCCCCCACAAGATAAACTACTCATACAAATGCATCTTGATGTTCCGTGCAATGCATAGGCATCTTGCTAGTTGTTACAAAAAGCCCATGTGTGTGTGAGAGAGAGGGAGAGTGGAGGAGGACGGAGTGCATGTGTGACAAAGACACAAGGAGTGTGTGTGCAATAGGTATCAGCTTAAAATGAGGCGATAGTGTGTGTGCACGATCGAGAGGGCGTGTCTCAAGAAGGGAAGAAAAATCTACATAGATACAAGGAGCGGGAGAGAGACATGTATGCGATGGTGGAAGCACGAGTGTGCGGGTGTATAAACCTATCTAGAGGCTAGCTAGTCGATAAATGTTTGTGAGAGAAATACGAGTCGGGGTGCGAAAGCGAGAGTTTTGTGTGTGTGAGAGAGAGACGGTAGTCGGGAAGGGGAGTGGAAGCAGGAGTTGTGTGTGTGTGTGTCTGTGAGAGAGAGAGAGGAGACAGTAGTCGGGGTTGTCTGATCGGTAAACAAATGAATAATGTCAGTCTAGGATGGAGACGAAAAGGAGACTGCAACAAATGTTGTGTCTACAGGAGAGAGAGAGAGAGAGTAATTTTAGTGGTATGAGTCATATGTAGAGACATATAGGGTGTGTGAGAGAATCCCATAGAGAGAAAGACAAAGTGAAAGACGAGTGGAGACTGTGTGTGTGGCGGTGAAAAAGAAAGCTTAGGTACCGAGTGATACCAGAGAATAGTAGAGACATGAGAGATAATGAAAACCGTGTAATGTATAATGATAGGGAGAGTGTGACACTTATCAAGGGAGACGCCGAGAGACCATGTTTGTGAGGATAGGAGAAACATGAAGTGAGCGTGCGGGTGAGCTGGAGAAAAGAGAGTGATAGCTACCTGAAGGAGCATGCATGCGAGAGAGATGGGCGTGAAAGGAGTGAACAAAAAAGGGATTCAAATATTTGAATTCGAGATGATGATACATGTAATCCATACTCGAACCAAAATTGATCTATCAAACATGCATACTCATATGAATTCACGCACATCTATGTTATTTAATATGTAGATATTCCTGATCCATACATTTTAGTAGAACATAATTTGGTTAAAAAAATTCGAATTCAACCTTAAGATTTCGAGATCGTTGTATTTGTAAATCATATTATACATATAAAGGAGCAGAATTATTTGTTGTGCTTTTGAAAGTATTTATAAAAAATGATGTATATAGAATGTAATTCCAATGTAAAATGGATCCCGCCCGAAAAAAAATAGAATACAAACGGGATTCGAATTGAGTTGGCACGGTAAACATGCACTCTACAAAATTTGAACGAAGCGGGGAAAGTCGCAGTAACCGCCCGAAACCAAAATCTGCGAGATGGAAATCACTACTGCCTAACCCTGCCACGCAAAGCCTATCTGCTGGATTTCTATAGGTTTCGATAGGGGTAGGTTTATAATTTCACCTAAACGTGACGTAACCGCCTCTCACCCGGATTCATACACGGTGGGCGCCAGAACACAGTGTGTCCTCGGCCGAAATCGACTCCCTCCCCGATTCATATTCATACACGGTGGGCGCCAAAAACAAACTCTCGTCGGCAAATATTCGGTGTATGCAGGATTACCGTCCTATCCCCAACCGACTAATGTTGCTGTGATGTAGTAGAAATTTGAAACGGGGGCTAAGTTTGTAAATTTCCGCGCATTTGAGACAAGCGCGCCCTGAATACATGGTTCCCCCTTCCTCTCTACCTCCCTTTTCCCCATTCGTACTCTGTGGGCGCCAAAACACCCTCTCCACCCCACCCTCCTCCGTCCGCCGCCGTCTGCCACCCCATCCACCGCCGTCCTCCTCCACCATGCCGGAGCAGATACCCCGACGCCGCCGTCCATTACAAGAGATCGACCTCTCTCATCCACGGCTTCGGACCGGGATCCTTGCATCCCGTCCTCTCGCTTCATCCCCGCCGTCGTCCACCTTGCCGGCGCCGCTCCTACGACCGTCTCGTCCACCGCGCCCCGCCGCCACCGTCTACCCTCCTAGATCTGCTTCCACGCCGCCGACAGCCATCGCTACCGCAGCACCGTCAAATTCTCAGCAGATGCGTACACGGCGTTGCACCAGAGGCGGTACTCTTTCGTATCTTCTCAACTTATTTATCGCAGCAAGAAAATAGATCGCCACTGCTTTACTCTGATTTCTTGTCTTGGTTGCGAAGTTTCCTTTGTCCGGTTTGCACCTTTAGATCTGCCATGGCACGCTCAACACTATACTCCCAATGCTTATGGTTTTCCCCTTCTATATTACACACTAGTTAAATCACAGTAGACTAAATTTCAAAATTGGGTCAGTCGATTTTTCAGAGCTCGCCGGAGTTCGCCGGTGCGATCGAAGGGGCTCGGGTGGTTGTGGGGCCTCGCCGAACAAAGAAAACTCGATGCGGGTGGGGGTTGGGGCGGGGGTGGCGGTGGGGGTGGCGGAGGAACACAGGCGGTGGGGGCCTGTGGTCCGGCCGGCGGCCCGTGCGGTGTTCTATATGGGAAGAATCAGAGATGAGGAAGAAGAAGGGTTAGGAGACGTAGGATCTTCATCCAACCGCCTGAAATGGTCGAGAGACAGTTGGGAGTTGCATTCTTAATGCGCTCTGGTTCATCATGTGTGGGCACTGCGCAACCAACATTTTATTATCCAAAATCTGCTTGCTCTTCTTTACCATGTTCCTCTTCCGTTCTTCTTTAATATGTACTCTCTCCGTTCCTAAATACAAGTCTTTGTATAGATTCCACCATGGACTACATATGGAGCAAAATGAGTGAATCTACACTCTAAAATGTATCTGGATACATCTGTATGTGATCCATAGTGGAAATTTCTACCAAGACTTATATTTTGGAACGGAGGGAGTATGATAGTAGTACAGTATGTTCCTTGTACTGAAGATGAGCAGGGACATTTGCAGTGTACAGGTCTATACGGTCGGTTGTGATGGACACTTTGAGCCTCTTTGATTCGTAGGATCTTGTAAACATAGGAATAGGATTTGTAGTGGCCTGCCCACATGAATCCTATAAGAATAGCAAGGAAATGCGGGGAGCTGTGTCGCCTTTGAGAGTTACACTGATATTAACAGTACCGCACCTTCACTTGAAGAGAGCTGGTATCCGAAGCCTTTCTAGCCGTACCGGCAATACTAGCACATATATTCCAGCAAGTTCCACTTTGCTGATTTTACTCTAATGCTTAAGGTTTTCCCGTTATATCTACACTATGGTCTGTGTAGCTGCTTTGTGTCGCACTAGCAGCAGTCCACCCTTGAAGCTAAACACTTCAATGACTTACAAAATTGGCACCAAGGCATTGAGTGCCATTCTGGATGCAATGAAACTCATACGCTCCCCACCTGTTGATTCTTGTTCAGAATATGATCCTAATGACTATTCTAACCTCGAGGAGTCAAAGGCAGATGGCCTATCATGTTCATCGATCAAGGTGCCTGTTCTAATTTGGCAATGTTTTATTGATTGCGGGTATCTTGCATATGTTGTCTTGCATTTCTTCTACTTTGTTGCACCGCCATCTGCTTAGTTTACTCATCATATATGTCGAGACATGCCCATCCATTATCAATACATATTCCATCTGTCATCATACCATGTTTTCCACTCAAATGCTGTTCTTGTGCATCAGACATCAAAAAGGAAGAGGGTGATTGCCGAACCTGAAGAAGCACCAGCAAAGTCCTTGAAAAACGTGGTGGTGCTGGAGAAATCAGACAGCACCCCACTTATATTGGCTGTACAACCAGTGATACAAAACGTAGGACCGACTCCAGCAGACTGTACCCATACTTCACTGGCCACACCACTAGCCCCACCACACAGGACCTGCACTCCAGCAAAAGGTATACCGATTTTCTTTGCCATAGCACCAGCTGTACCCCAGAAAAATCCCACTCCAGCAAAAAGTACAGCAAGTCCACTGGCCAAAGACCTATCCCAACTGCAGAGACGACCAATTCCTGCAGATTGGAACCCCATTCCATCTATTCCCAGTTTAAAAGACAATGCTTTCAATGTTGTTAGGGACTACGTGTGTAACATCCCAAATTTTCAATTTAGAATGTTATACATTAGATCATCATGCATAACATACTTTATTGCACTTTGTTTTGCGATCCTGGAAATTCCACGCAACTCAAGGACCCACGGAGAGAGTTGGGGATTTTGTTATTTTCATATTTGGGTTTTCTCAAATTTTGAAAATGGGATCATTTGTTCTAATTATTTTTCTCTCCGAAAATATTTCATATCAAAATATATGAGAGGGGATAAAATGAATTCTCCACAAATAATGAAACATTGGAGGAAAAATATTAAAAACAAATATTTGATTTTATTTGGATTTTATTTGGATTAGGAAAAATACGTGTTTTTCAAAATTGCATTTTAGGCCCAAATAAATGTTCATCTTGCCCGGCTTATTTTAAGAGGATGGGCAAAATTTATTTCGGGATTTTTGGAGTCCGTTTATTATTTCTTTTCTTACTTTTTCTGCACGTAAGAATTATTTAAAAAATAAATACAGTCAACCGACTCCGGGCCGTACCCGAGCGGGACTCCTCGGGCCGGCCTTTATAAACCGCGACCCCGGCGCCCCAGCCCACCCGAGCCGCCCCGCGAAACCCTAGCCGCGCCCCGTTCCACGCCGCCGCCGCCCCGCGCCGACGCA